>NW_028155145.1:0-34568 GCF_905171665.1 Trachurus trachurus | reverse complement strand
TCTGATAGGAGTTACCGTTTTGTCATGCTAAGCCTAAATGTGAGACCGGTGCAGAGGCAGAAAAGGGCTCTTTTTCTCCACGTTTCTGTCTGTCTCAGCCTGCGGGGGCCCCTATCGCCGTGGTAACCTCTGTGATTCTCAGGCCAGAGCTCGTTAACTTCATAAACAATCCACCTGGCGCTCGTTTAAATGTTTATAAACAGAGACACAGCTAAATCAGACTGACACAGGATGCAGCTACTAACTATGTGTCAAGTCAGTCACACACACACTCTAGAGCCAGCTTCATGCACACACACACACACGCACACACACACACACACACACACACACACACACACACACACACACACACACACACACACACACACACACACACACACACACACACACACACACACACACACACACACACACACACACACACACACACACACACACACACACACACACACACACACACACACACACACACACACACACATACTTGTTTCCATGGTTCATGGGGACTAAGTTTGTAATCATCACTTCTGGGGACCACCCTTTCTAGAGGTTCTACAAGTCTGAAAAAAATCAGGTAAAGTATGCATTGGTCAGTAAGCCTAAACACACCTTCAAACCTTTGAAAAGGCAATGTAGTGTTTTCCCCATGCTACATGGGGACCTCCGTAAAAACGAGTCAATGTGTTTACAGGGGACACTATTTGCATAAATTTACATACTTCACACAAATGCGTATTTTACTTGTGGGGACCTATCTTTTTTTTTTTTAACAATTTTTTATTTTATTTTAATTCATTTTATGCCAACTTAAACAGGGCAGACATACAGTATGCTTATCTTTGTACCTTTGGTTGTAGCAGCATATTGTCCAATATACATTGGACAATATCCCTATCTTTATACTTACATGGCAAACAATTTGCTAAATTCTCCAACATATTGCATCTGGGAGTTTAACTTCTACTGTAGCGGTATCTAGAAAGATGCAGATTGACTCATTTCTAATCACTCGTGTTGTGCAAGTGATGAGGATGATTCTTAAAAGGATGGCCATTGTGACAAATTTCACTATTATAAATACTACCCATGTCAACACATTACCTATTGAATCGGTTCAAAACCTTCATGGCTATTTAAAAAATGTGCTAACAGGGTAACAGCTGTGCCTGAATGATTAGATCTGTGGAACTAACTCCAGTATCCGCTAAATATATGGAGACTGATTCCCAAGTGTAAAAAAAAATATATCATGTCTGGTCTTGTTAGCCTATGAAGACTGCGCTACTACTCAGTCAACTCATCCACACAAAAATCAAACCAATTTGACTTGTACACCATACCTTTTATTAAACAAGGTAAATTAGCGGAGAACTCTCTTTTCATTTCTTCACAAATTACAATTTTGCAATTAACAGTATGTGTATAAAACATTCACAACTTCTGTGATACCATAAAACAAATTTTCTTCATTTGTAACTATCCAAATGTTTTATAACTAATAAAGTTGGCATTCAGACAAAGGTTTGTTTCACTTGTGCCATTCAACACTCCCAGCTTATTGATGGTCAAAGCCTAAACGCTATCTCTTTTACATTTCTTCATATATTACAATTTTGCAACATACACATCTACAACTTCTGCGATACCATAAAGCATCAAGCTTTTAAAGAAATACCTGCCAAACTGAACAATTGGCATCATAAAACTACATATCTAAGAAAAAAACAAAACTTCTCTACAACCTCCCTTCCTCCATCCTTTCCTTCTTTCATCCCTCCTCCATTCCTTTCTCTATCCTCCTTCCCTTCTTTCTACCTTCCCCTCAATCTCTCTTTCCTCCCTCCTTTCTGTCCTCCCTCCCTCTTTCCTTCTTCCTCTACTTAACTTTCTTTCCTCCATCCTTCTTTCTTGCCTCCATCCTTCCCTCTTCTTTCTTCAGAGGACAACAAGAGGGTTAAATCTAGACATTTAGATTAGACTACTTAGACATTTTCCTTTTTAAGGCGGTAATCCGGTTGTACACATAAAATTTCAAGTTCCGCCAGTCTCTGTTCCTGAGAGCTTCAGGTTCAGCCCTTAAACATTTTTCACAATCACTCTTTGACGGTACAGTACAAGATCGGATTAACTGATTCATTTGCCTCTCTACTGCCCTAATCTCTGCCGGCTGCCAGCGTGCTCTTTTCTGTGGAGCTTTACCTGTAAGTGAGGAGACAAAAACAAAAGTTTTATTAACAGTGTAAGGGAGACGCTACAGTTCCAAGTCCTGTGCCAGTACATACAGTACAAGTGAAATTAAGAGGCTGATCAGAGCTGAGATAAGCATCGGTCCTCAATTATTTGATCAGTTTACAGCTGACAAATTTACAGCCGAGCCACAACTTGTGATTAGATGGCATTATAGGCCATAAGAAAGGCCCTTAACTCTTTCGCGACCATTGACGAGTTAACTCGTCACAGCCTGCCGAACGTTCACGACCATTGACGAGCAAACTCGTCAAAACCGTTTTTTTACAGATTACGATAATAGACACTCTGAGGTACCCTGTGTGTGAATATGGTAGTCCTCTGATATGTAAAACTGTTTTAAACTAAAATCAAAACATAATATTTTTTATAAACTGTGTGATCTTGGTTTTGTTTGAGTAATCGTTCTCCTTGAATGCTGCTCTGGGGACAGCGAGCAGCGCTGTGCGGCTGTCGGCTACAGTGTTGCGACTTTCTCGCTGAATCTGGCGACTTTCCAAACCCTCTTTTGACAAAAGCGACCGACGACAAATGTGGCGACTTTTACCGGTGCTGTTACAAACGTTTATGGTTTGGAGACTCGGATCTGAAAGCCCGTTATCACGGCTGTTTTCACGGCGCTGTGCAGCAGAGCGGGTGCTCTGCAGCGGGCGCTGAGCAGCGGGTGCTGAGCAGCGGGGGCTGTGACCGGCCGTCCCCGCCCCAGAGCACTCATCGCCGGCCAGTCACACAGCAGTGTCCCGGAGCTGCTGCGCTGCAGCCAGAGACCCACACCGCTGCACCGCTGCTCTCCAGGCTGCCACACCCCCCAGATATGCCTACAAATATATTTATTTAGCCGTAGAAATGATTTGGGAGACATGCCACACTGCAGAGTACCGGTAAAATGAGCAGATTGCCACTTGACACAAAAGTGCGTTTTTCTCTGAAACTAGAGCGGGAGCTCCGTTTTTGGAGAAACCCAGCTCTCTTCTTCTACTTCGTCCTCACGAACGAAACGGCGGAAAAACTCGCCGTTTTTTTGTGGAGCACGTTGTAAAGTCACTCTTCAATCACGTGAAGACCGTTTGTTTCTAGGTGACGTACAGAGTTCGGTTCGACGTGAGATAAAAGGTAAACAAATAGCCAAAAACATGTGGTCCTGAGCGGATGTGCTGAGGAATTAGTGTGGTCGCGAAAGAGTTAAAAGTGCTTTAGTTTTTGAGGTTCCTTCCGGACGTGGAACAAACAAGAATGTTTTCTGTACATAATCAATAATGTCGCTGCAGTATTTATGTCTTTAGATGACATTATTTTGAGTGCTGTTGGAGCAATTAACTACAGTGTTTGCACAGTACAGCGCTGATCCACCAGACCTCATTCACAAAACAAACATTTTAACAGTTTGCGTGTCGTCTTGCAGACAGACGACACAAAGCAATAATTCAGACTTTTTATGAATCTGCATCATGATGTCAATTCGGGATACTTTTGATCACTTTATCACGATTAAATCTCGTGAATATCTGAGTTTATTTTGATGTGGCTAATGACACTTTGTTTTGGTGTACAGGCAGTAACATTACACTGCGAACCCTAACAGTGAAATAAAATCACTTTTTATAGCTTAAACTAAAATTTAAACAATATATTGAGTTACCCTGCTGTACAAGAGCATTGTTATTCTTGTCCTTCACGTGAAGTGTCAAGACGTGGGGTACCTGACGCTTGCATTGTGACCGCTGAGCTTTTCCCTCTATTTTAATGATCTCCTCATGATTGACAATACTCCGCCAGCAGATGATATTGTGAATGTAGCTCTCAATGCGTATTGAAGACCTTTCTGTCTTCTTTCTGATATCTCCGAACCGTTTTTCCAGAAATTTGATATTATTTCCTTTGGTATATCTCTCACTGATATAGCTGAAAACTTCTCATGCTAGGAGCGAAAGCTTGACAGGCGTAGCAACAGTATCCAAGGGGGGCGGGACTTAGCAAAGGGTCAATTTGTACTGAAATGCAGTACTAAAATGTACTCAGTTACAGTCCACCAGTGCTTGGGGGCCACCAGACTGAGGGTTGCAATGATGGCTCTCATTAATCTCCTGTCTTCAAATCTAGTGATATTACAATAAAAAAAAGAGTAAAAAACAAACAAACAAACAAAAAAACATCACCTTTGGAGGAATATCCCACAGTACTGACTCCAGATGATGATCCGTGCTCTGCTGATGGCAGTTGTTGCTTGTCTGTTGAGTTTTCATTCCTCACAGCATCTGCAACAGTTTCCTCTGTTGACGGTTCTATGACATACACACAATGTACCTGATAAGACATACTTCAAATGCACTACAAACATTCTGGTCATAGAAAACAAAAGTAGGTCATTTATTGTTGCAAGAATGCTTCAAATTACAAAAAGAAAAATCTGTGCAAACAACAAGTTTCAAAAAACTGTTTTCTTCATTAACTATATCTAAATATTCTTTAATAATTGATCAAGTTGGGGTGATATCTACTTCACGTCACATTGTTGCATCCAGTATTAACTTGACAAAAGTTTGTTTCACAAAAAAAGAGGAAAAAAAACAATTACCTTTGGAGGAATGTCCCACAGTACTGACTCCAGAAGATGATCCGTGCTCTGCTGATGGCAGTTTTTGTTGCTTGTCTGTTGAGTTTTCACTCCTCAAAGTATCTGCAACAGTTTCCTCTGTTGACGGTTCTATGACATTCACACAATGTACCCGATAAGACATACTTCAAAAGTAATACAAACATTCTGGTCATAGAAAACAAAAGTAGGTCATTTATTGTTGCAAGAATGCAACAATAACCTCAACCTGGTGGAGCAAGAGGAGTCACGCCGGCTCAGCTGCCTTCATCAATAAAACCCGGTCAGTTTATAATGTTTAAGTTGCCTTTAGATGACATTATTTTGAGTGTTGTTAGAGCAATTAACTACAGTGTTTGCACAGTACAGCGCTGACCCACCAGACCTCATTCACAAAAACATTTTAACAGTTGTTTGCGTGTTGTCTTGCAGACAGACCTCACAAAGAAACAATTCAGACTTTTTATGAATCTGCATCATGATATTGTCATTTCGGGATACTTTTGATCACTTTATTACGATTAAATCTCATGAAAATCTGAGTTTATTTTGGTGTGGCTAATGTTTTGGTGTTCAGGCAGCGCACAACGCGAACCCTAGCGGTGAAATGAAATCCCTTATTACACCTTTAAAAACAACCATCTTACTCTTTTTTTTTTACATGAAATTACTGAAACATACCATCAACAGGAAATGAATGATTTCCATCCTCTCCGCATGAATCTTCCTCATCACTCCCCATAACGTTTTCTGCAGGAGACATGACACGCTTATAATTCGGTCAGACAAAATGAAAAGACGATACATCAAGTACAGTGAAAATCAAATATACCATTTGGGTCAATTGTGATTTCGTCCAAGTTCTTTCCATGGAACTCAGCCAGTCTTCCTTTCTCTAGTGCCAGCAGAACTTTACTGATCTTTGCCAGTTGCAGGGTCTTGTCAGGGAGTCGATAAAACTCTCGGTGGATCCTGATATCGTGACCAAGAAAGTTCGCTAGTTGGTCCATCTCGGTGTCAGTCATGTTGAGCACTGTTGATAGAGTTGCAGCGTGTTTTCGCAGTTTGGTTGATGACAATGCCTTTGGACACTTTGCGCCAGATGACTTTGCAAAGCCACGTATACAGTCTGAGCCACGGAAATGTGACATAGCTGAAGGTCTTGCAAACAAGTAAGGATTATCACCAAGAACCCCGCAGGCATCTCTTTGCTGAACGAGGAGTTCCAAAGCATGGAGCATTTTTGGAGTCAGGAGAATTGGAACTGCTCTGCCTCGCTTTCCTCTGGTGACAATTCTGGAGAAATGTCTGCAGAGCTTTTTTTCTACCTCTGACAGTGCCCAGTCCAAGTCCTCATGGGGATCTGATGTGTCCCTTGACAAAAAAGCCGACAAAGGCATGCTCGACACCTCTCCTTCTCTGCGTCTGTTAAACATGATGGTCTGTGTTAAACAAACTTTTGCAAGGTCAATCCAAGCCTTTGTCGAGGGACTTTCAGACAATGTGATGCAACATTCATCTAGTTTTTGACTGAGAAACTGGTGCATTCTTTGCACATCCTCGGTAAAGGGCATCACAGTGGGTGCATTCCACTTGGCCTCAACGATGTTCCTTAGTGCTGTTGCAGAAACCAATGCATTCCACTTCTCGTTGTGCACTTCTTGGAACTCAGATGCACGCTTCACAAGCTCTTGGTTGCCGGAAATGAGTCCTTGAGCTTTCAAGAGCTTGCTGACTTTTACCAAAGCATTTCCAAGTTTTGTTGCCAGTGAGGGAATGATATATGCGTTGGTACTGCTCTCATAGCCACAAGTACTTTTGACAGCTTTGACCATCTCCACATAATTCGCAGGATTAACGAAATCCTCAATCTTTCTTAACCTGGTATTTTTCCTGGCATTGTCCAGCAGTCGTCCCAATTCACGCATTCTTTCACGGATGCACTGTTGACTTTTTAATGTCATTCCACCTTTATTGAGCAAGTGCTCTCCATATTCAATAATGACATGGTCATTCTTAATTATTTCTGTGACAGGACCCGGATTCATGGCACTGACAACTTTCCAAAGCTGCCTGCTGATATGTGAAGGCACAGGCGCAGTGTATGCACATAGAGCCTGAACACGGTTCTTGCCAGGTTTTGGGTTGACTGATCCAGACTTGAATCTACAAACTCGCATATGTCTCCATAGAACATTTCGTGTGAAAAGTCCCTGGCAGTATGCACAGTGCATAAAGTCACTTCCCTGCCCTTCTTTTGGTGGCCGTTTACATGGGACAAGTTGTCCCTTTCCTGACTCCATCACAGTAGCATTATGGGCATAGTTGCCTTTGTTCCGAATATATTCTAGCTGATTTTTTCTCTCTTTGGACTGTTTTGGAAAGCTAAAAGCTCTTGCCACATCCACCATATTTTTGTGTGCATGTTCCAAATGTCTTGCCATTTTGGCATATGGCTTTTTGCAATACATACAATAGTGTCTCTTATCGTAGCATCTCTTGCCATTTTTATTTTGGTGAGCACCAACTACTAGACTATCATTGGTTCGCTGACTTGAGCAGGGTTCTTCCTCTACACCAAGTTCAGGGCAGGGTTCTTCCTCTACACCAAGTTCAGGGCAGGGTTCTTCCTCTACAGAGGATTCAGATGCAACGGAGTGGGTGTCCAATCCAGGTGTTGTGGTGTCACATTCATAAGGCATATCTGAGCCAAGGTTTAGAAGAGAATCAAGAAGTCTTTTTTTTCTTGGAGTGAGGTCAATACTAGAATCACTGTCAGTGTCCGGGTCAGAATCAGGAACATACTCGTCTTCATCTCCACTGACTGATGATGTGGTATCATACAGTTCTGTGTCTTCAAGAAATATGTCCTTCATCTAAGAGATTTTTTTAAAAGATAAAAATAAAAAAAAAAAGTCACTTGGACATATTTTCTCTAAAATAAACACTCCATTAAATCATGTACTTTATGAAAGATTGTGGAACATTTCCACAATGTCAATCCAGGCACTTAGTTGTGGACTTACTATAATGCTTTTTGTCCGTCTTAGTCTTGGTACAATTTCTTCATTCTCATTATGGAAGTCCTTCAGAGTCTGTAAAAATAAGCAACAACTTAAATCATTATACAGTATGAAATTAAACTGAAAAGTACAAAAAAAAGTAGTGTATGAAGCTAAATGAGACTCAAACATTCTTTAGAGAATGATAGTAAAATGTATTGACAGACGTTTTTAAGCCACTGCTTCGGGAAATTTCTATCTTCAATACAACAAGCTTCATGGGGACTTTAATACACACCATGTTATCATCCTTCACGGGGACTAAGCATCTCTGGATGTTATTTAACACTAATAGTATCATAAGTACATTGTGGGGACATCGTAAATGTGTTGGATTACAGTGATATTTAGGCAAAAAGAAAATGTCCAGACAGGTTCAGATCCATCTTAAAAGAGCTTTTATCTTTTGCCTCATTGAGGCATTAGATTTAACTGTTAGTAGATCTGATCGACAATAAATTAACTGCACAATGAGCCCATTTGCTTTATTTAGTTACTTAAAACTAACTTAGGAGAGGCTGTTGCAGTAATCAACAAGTGATAAAGGTGAATGTACCTGTTGAGGACTATCCTGTGGACACGAAGCTGCTTCCATCTGTTTCTCAGACACGGCAAGAGGATGGGACGTCTTTGTAGGATGAATATCCAGGGCACACAATGTCATCTGCAATGATGTATAAAGAAAACAATGGAGAAATTAAGACCTTAATGTGCCCACCATATAAAACTCAAGTAGATAAACATACATGTTCAAGGATCTTTAAACTTTAGTACATGCCAAAACACCAGACTTCAGAGGAAAGAAAACACCAAATTGTAATATTTCAGACTAATGAGTAAACCTGTGTTTGCTTTAACACATCTTCAATACAACAAGCTTCATGGGGACTTTAATACACACCATGTTATCATCCTTCACGGGGACTAAGCATCTCTGGATGTTATTTAACACTAATAGTATCATAAGTACATTGTGGGGACATCGTAAATGTGTTGGATTACAGTGATATTTAGGCAAAAAGAAAATGCCCAGACAGGTTCAGATCCATCTTAAAAGTGCTTTTATCTTTTGCCTCATTGAGGCATTAGATTTAACTGTTAGTAGATCTGATCGACAATAAATTAACTGCACAATGACCCTATTTGCTTTATTTAGTTACTTAAAACTAACTTAAGAGAGGCTGTTGCAGTAATCAACAAGTGATAAAGGTGAATGTACCTGTTGAGGACTGTCCTGTGGACACGAAGCTGCTTCCATCTGTTTCTCAGACACGGCAAGAGGATGGGACGTCTTTGTAGGATGAATATCCAGGGCACACAATGTCATCTGCAATGATGTATAAAGAAAACAATGGAGAAATTAAGACCTTAATGTGCCCACCATATAAAACTCAAGTAGATAAAAATACATGTTCAAGGATCTTTAAACTTTAGTACATGCCAAAACACCAGACTTCAGAGGAAAGAAAACAGAAAGAAAATTGTAATATTTCAGACTAATGAGTAAACCTGTGTTTGCTTTAACACATCTTCAATACAACAAGCTTCATGGGGACTTTAATACACACCATGTTATCATCCTTCACGGGGACTAAGCATCTCTGGATGTTATTTAACACTAATAGTATCATAAGTACATTGTGGGGACATCGTAAATGTGTTGGATTACAGTGATATTTAGGCAAAAAGAAAATGCCCAGACAGGTTCAGATCCATCTTAAAAGTGCTTTTATCTTTTGCCTCATTGAGGCATTAGATTTAACTGTTAGTAGATCTGACCGACAATAAATTACCCTCACAATGACCCCATTTGCTTTATTTAGTGCGACTGTGGTCTGGAGGTAGAGCAGTCGTCCACCAATCGGAAGATCAGTGGTTTGATTCTTGGCTTCTCCATGTCGATGTGTCCTTGGGCAAGACACTTAACCCAAAATTACTCCCAAAGGCTGTGCCATTGGTGTGTGAATGTGAATGTATAACTCTAAAATGTACGTCGCTTTGGATAAAAGCGTCTGCTTAATGACACTGTAACATTGTAGCATTAGATTTAACTGTTAGTAGATCTGATCGACAATAAATTAACTGCAAAATGAGCCCATTTGCTTTATTTAGTTACTTAAACCTAAGAGAGGCTGTTGCAGTAAACAACAAGTGATAAAGGTGAATGTACCTGTTGAGGACTGTCCTGTGGACACGAAGCTGCTTCCATCTGTTTCTCAGACACGGCAAGAGGATGGGACGTCTTTGTAGGATGAATATCCAGGGCACACAATGTCATCTGCAATGATGTATAAAGAAAACGATGGAGAAATTAAGACCTTAATGTGCCCACCATATAAAACTCAAGTAGATAAAAATACATGTTCAAGGATCTTTAAACTTTAGTACATGCCAAAACACCAGACTTCAGAGGAAAGAAAACAGAAAGAAAATTGTAATATTTCAGACTAATGAGTAAACCTGTGTTTGCTTTAACACATCTTCAATACAACAAGCTTCATGGGGACTTTAATACACACCATGTTATCATCCTTCACGGGGACTAAGCATCTCTGGATGTTATTTAACACTAATAGTATCATAAGTACATTGTGGGGACATCGTAAATGTGTTGGATTACAGTGATATTTAGGCAAAAAGAAAATGTCCAGACAGGTTCAGATCCATCTTAAAAGAGCTTTTATCTTTTGCCTCATTGAGGCATTAGATTTAACTGTTAGTAGATCTGATCGACAATAAATTAACTGCACAATGACCCTATTTGCTTTATTTAGTTACTTAAAACTAACTTAAGAGAGGCTGTTGCAGTAATCAACAAGTGATAAAGGTGAATGTACCTGTTGAGGACTGTCCTGTGGACACGAAGCTGCTTCCATCTGTTTCTCAGACACGGCAAGAGGATGGGACGTCTTTGTAGGATGAATATCCAGGGCACACAATGTCATCTGCAATGATGTATAAAGAAAACAATGGAGAAATTAAGACCTTAATGTGCCCACCATATAAAACTCAAGTAGATAAAAATACATGTTCAAGGATCTTTAAACTTTAGTACATGCCAAAACACCAGACTTCAGAGGAAAGAAAACAGAAAGAAAATTGTAATATTTCAGACTAATGAGTAAACCTGTGTTTGCTTTAACACATCTTCAATACAACAAGCTTCATGGGGACTTTAATACACACCATGTTATCATCCTTCACGGGGACTAAGCATCTCTGGATGTTATTTAACACTAATAGTATCATAAGTACATTGTGGGGACATCGTAAATGTGTTGGATTACAGTGATATTTAGGCAAAAAGAAAATGCCCAGACAGGTTCAGATCCATCTTAAAAGTGCTTTTATCTTTTGCCTCATTGAGGCATTAGATTTAACTGTTAGTAGATCTGACCGACAATAAATTACCCTCACAATGACCCCATTTGCTTTATTTAGTGCGACTGTGGTCTGGAGGTAGAGCAGTCGTCCACCAATCGGAAGATCAGTGGTTTGATTCTTGGCTTCTCCATGTCGATGTGTCCTTGGGCAAGACACTTAACCCAAAATTACTCCCAAAGGCTGTGCCATTGGTGTGTGAATGTGAATGTATAACTCTAAAATGTACGTCGCTTTGGATAAAAGCGTCTGCTTAATGACACTGTAACATTGTAGCATTAGATTTAACTGTTAGTAGATCTGATCGACAATAAATTAACTGCAAAATGAGCCCATTTGCTTTATTTAGTTACTTAAACCTAAGAGAGGCTGTTGCAGTAAACAACAAGTGATAAAGGTGAATGTACCTGTTGAGGACTGTCCTGTGGACACGAAGCTGCTTCCATCTGTTTCTCAGACACGGCAAGAGGATGGGACGTCTTTGTAGGATGAATATCCAGGGCACACAATGTCATCTGCAATGATGTATAAAGAAAACAATGGAGAAATTAAGACCTTAATGTGCCCACCATATAAAACTCAAGTAGATAAAAATACATGTTCAAGGATCTTTAAACTTTAGTACATGCCAAAACACCAGACTTCAGAGGAAAGAAAACAGAAAGAAAATTGTAATATTTCAGACTAATGAGTAAACCTGTGTTTGCTTTAACACATCTTCAATACAACAAGCTTCATGGGGACTTTAATACACACCATGTTATCATCCTTCACGGGGACTAAGCATCTCTGGATGTTATTTAACACTAATAGTATCATAAGTACATTGTGGGGACATCGTAAATGTGTTGGATTACAGTGATATTTAGGCAAAAAGAAAATGTCCAGACAAGTTCAGATCCATCTTAAAAGAGCTTTTATCTTTTGCCTCATTGAGGCATTAGATTTAACTGTTAGTAGATCTGATCGACAATAAATTAACTGCACAATGACCCTATTTGCTTTATTTAGTTACTTAAAACTAACTTAAGAGAGGCTGTTGCAGTAATCAACAAGTGATAAAGGTGAATGTACCTGTTGAGGACTGTCCTGTGGACACGAAGCTGCTTCCATCTGTTTCTCAGACACGGCAAGAGGATGGGACGTCTTTGTAGGATGAATATCCAGGGCACACAATGTCATCTGCAATGATGTATAAAGAAAACAATGGAGAAATTAAGACCTTAATGTGCCCACCATATAAAACTCAAGTAGATAAAAATACATGTTCAAGGATCTTTAAACTTTAGTACATGCCAAAACACCAGACTTCAGAGGAAAGAAAACACCAAATTGTAATATTTCAGACTAATGAGTAAACCTGTGTTTGCTTTAACACATCTTCAATACAACAAGCTTCATGGGGACTTTAATACACACCATGTTATCATCCTTCACGGGGACTAAGCATCTCTGGATGTTATTTAACACTAATAGTATCATAAGTACATTGTGGGGACATCGTAAATGTGTTGGATTACAGTGATATTTAGGCAAAAAGAAAATGTCCAGACAAGTTCAGATCCATCTTAAAAGAGCTTTTATCTTTTGCCTCATTGAGGCATTAGATTTAACTGTTAGTAGATCTGATCGACAATAAATTACCCTCACAATGACCCCATTTGCTTTATTTAGTGCGACTGTGGTCTGGAGGTAGAGCAGTCGTCCACCAATCGGAAGATCAGTGGTTTGATTCTTGGCTTCTCCATGTCGATGTGTCCTTGGGCAAGACACTTAACCCAAAATTACTCCCAAAGGCTGTGCCATTGGTGTGTGAATGTGAATGTATAACTCTAAAATGTACGTCGCTTTGGATAAAAGCGTCTGCTAAATGACATTGTAACATTGTAGCATTAGATTTAACTGTTAGTAGATCTGATCGACAATAAATTAACTGCAAAATGAGCCCATTTGCTTTATTTAGTTACTTAAACCTAAGAGAGGCTGTTGCAGTAAACAACAAGTGATAAAGGTGAATGTACCTGTTGAGGACTGTCCTGTGGACACGAAGCTGCTTCCATCTGTTTCTCAGACACGGCAAGAGGATGGGACGTCTTTGTAGGATGAATATCCAGGGCACACAATGTCATCTGCAATGATGTATAAAGAAAACGATGGAGAAATTAAGACCTTAATGTGCCCACCATATAAAACTCAAGTAGATAAAAATACATGTTCAAGGATCTTTAAACTTTAGTACATGCCAAAACACCAGACTTCAGAGGAAAGAAAACAGAAAGAAAATTGTAATATTTCAGACTAATGAGTAAACCTGTGTTTGCTTTAACACATCTTCAATACAACAAGCTTCATGGGGACTTTAATACACACCATGTTATCATCCTTCACGGGGACTAAGCATCTCTGGATGTTATTTAACACTAATAGTATCATAAGTACATTGTGGGGACATCGTAAATGTGTTGGATTACAGTGATATTTAGGCAAAAAGAAAATGTCCAGACAGGTTCAGATCCATCTTAAAAGAGCTTTTATCTTTTGCCTCATTGAGGCATTAGATTTAACTGTTAGTAGATCTGATCGACAATAAATTAACTGCACAATGACCCTATTTGCTTTATTTAGTTACTTAAAACTAACTTAAGAGAGGCTGTTGCAGTAATCAACAAGTGATAAAGGTGAATGTACCTGTTGAGGACTGTCCTGTGGACACGAAGCTGCTTCCATCTGTTTCTCAGACACGGCAAGAGGATGGGACGTCTTTGTAGGATGAATATCCAGGGCACACAATGTCATCTGCAATGATGTATAAAGAAAACAATGGAGAAATTAAGACCTTAATGTGCCCACCATATAAAACTCAAGTAGATAAAAATACATGTTCAAGGATCTTTAAACTTTAGTACATGCCAAAACACCAGACTTCAGAGGAAAGAAAACAGAAAGAAAATTGTAATATTTCAGACTAATGAGTAAACCTGTGTTTGCTTTAACACATCTTCAATACAACAAGCTTCATGGGGACTTTAATACACACCATGTTATCATCCTTCACGGGGACTAAGCATCTCTGGATGTTATTTAACACTAATAGTATCATAAGTACATTGTGGGGACATCGTAAATGTGTTGGATTACAGTGATATTTAGGCAAAAAGAAAATGCCCAGACAGGTTCAGATCCATCTTAAAAGTGCTTTTATCTTTTGCCTCATTGAGGCATTAGATTTAACTGTTAGTAGATCTGACCGACAATAAATTACCCTCACAATGACCCCATTTGCTTTATTTAGTGCGACTGTGGTCTGGAGGTAGAGCAGTCGTCCACCAATCGGAAGATCAGTGGTTTGATTCTTGGCTTCTCCATGTCGATGTGTCCTTGGGCAAGACACTTAACCCAAAATTACTCCCAAAGGCTGTGCCATTGGTGTGTGAATGTGAATGTATAACTCTAAAATGTACGTCGCTTTGGATAAAAGCGTCTGCTTAATGACACTGTAACATTGTAGCATTAGATTTAACTGTTAGTAGATCTGATCGACAATAAATTAACTGCAAAATGAGCCCATTTGCTTTATTTAGTTACTTAAACCTAAGAGAGGCTGTTGCAGTAAACAACAAGTGATAAAGGTGAATGTACCTGTTGAGGACTGTCCTGTGGACACGAAGCTGCTTCCATCTGTTTCTCAGACACGGCAAGAGGATGGGACGTCTTTGTAGGATGAATATCCAGGGCACACAATGTCATCTGCAATGATGTATAAAGAAAACAATGGAGAAATTAAGACCTTAATGTGCCCACCATATAAAACTCAAGTAGATAAAAATACATGTTCAAGGATCTTTAAACTTTAGTACATGCCAAAACACCAGACTTCAGAGGAAAGAAAACAGAAAGAAAATTGTAATATTTCAGACTAATGAGTAAACCTGTGTTTGCTTTAACACATCTTCAATACAACAAGCTTCATGGGGACTTTAATACACACCATGTTATCATCCTTCACGGGGACTAAGCATCTCTGGATGTTATTTAACACTAATAGTATCATAAGTACATTGTGGGGACATCGTAAATGTGTTGGATTACAGTGATATTTAGGCAAAAAGAAAATGCCCAGACAGGTTCAGATCCATCTTAAAAGAGCTTTTATCTTTTGCCTCATTGAGGCATTAGATTTAACTGTTAGTAGATCTGATCGACAATAAATTACCCTCACAATGACCCCATTTGCTTTATTTAGTGCGACTGTGGTCTGGAGGTAGAGCAGTCGTCCACCAATCGGAAGATCAGTGGTTTGATTCTTGGCTTCTCCATGTCGATGTGTCCTTGGGCAAGACACTTAACCCAAAATTACTCCCAAAGGCTGTGCCATTGGTGTGTGAATGTGAATGTATAACTCTAAAATGTACGTCGCTTTGGATAAAAGCGTCTGCTAAATGACATTGTAACATTGTAGCATTAGATTTAACTGTTAGTAGATCTGATCGACAATAAATTAACTGCAAAATGAGCCCATTTGCTTTATTTAGTTACTTAAACCTAAGAGAGGCTGTTGCAGTAAACAACAAGTGATAAAGGTGAATGTACCTGTTGAGGACTGTCCTGTGGACACGAAGCTGCTTCCATCTGTTTCTCAGACACGGCAAGAGGATGGGACGTCTTTGTAGGATGAATATCCAGGGCACACAATGTCATCTGCAATGATGTATAAAGAAAACAATGGAGAAATTAAGACCTTAATGTGCCCACCATATAAAACTCAAGTAGATAAACATACATGTTCAAGGATCTTTAAACTTTAGTACATGCCAAAACACCAGACTTCAGAGGAAAGAAAACAGAAAGAAAATTGTAATATTTCAGACTAATGAGTAAACCTGTGTTTGCTTTAACACATCTTCAATACAACAAGCTTCATGGGGACTTTAATACACACCATGTTATCATCCTTCACGGGGACTAAGCATCTCTGGATGTTATTTAACACTAATAGTATCATAAGTACATTGTGGGGACATCGTAAATGTGTTGGATTACAGTGATATTTAGGCAAAAAGAAAATGCCCAGACAGGTTCAGATCCATCTTAAAAGAGCTTTTATCTTTTGCCTCATTGAGGCATTAGATTTAACTGTTAGTAGATCTGACCGACAATAAATTACCCTCACAATGACCCCATTTGCTTTATTTAGTGCGACTGTGGTCTGGAGGTAGAGCAGTCGTCCACCAATCGGAAGATCAGTGGTTTGATTCTTGGCTTCTCCATGTCGATGTGTCCTTGGGCAAGACACTTAACCCAAAATTACTCCCAAAGGCTGTGCCATTGGTGTGTGAATGTGAATGTATAACTCTAAAATGTACGTCGCTTTGGATAAAAGCGTCTGCTTAATGACACTGTAACATTGTAGCATTAGATTTAACTGTTAGTAGATCTGATCGACAATAAATTAACTGCAAAATGAGCCCATTTGCTTTATTTAGTTACTTAAACCTAAGAGAGGCTGTTGCAGTAAACAACAAGTGATAAAGGTGAATGTACCTGTTGAGGACTGTCCTGTGGACACGAAGCTGCTTCCATCTGTTTCTCAGACACGGCAAGAGGATGGGACGTCTTTGTAGGATGAATATCCAGGGCACACAATGTCATCTGCAATGATGTATAAAGAAAACAATGGAGAAATTAAGACCTTAATGTGCCCACCATATAAAACTCAAGTAGATAAAAATACATGTTCAAGGATCTTTAAACTTTAGTACATGCCAAAACACCAGACTTCAGAGGAAAGAAAACAGAAAGAAAATTGAAATATTTCAGACTAATGAGTAAACCTGTGTTTGCTTTAACACATCTTCAATACAACAAGCTTCATGGGGACTTTAATACACACCATGTTATCATCCTTCACGGGGACTAAGCATCTCTGGATGTTATTTAACACTAATAGTATCATAAGTACATTGTGGGGACATCGTAAATGTGTTGGATTACAGTGATATTTAGGCAAAAAGAAAATGTCCAGACAGGTTCAGATCCATCTTAAAAGTGCTTTTATCTTTTGCCTCATTGAGGCATTAGATTTAACTGTTAGTAGATCTGATCGACAATAAATTAACTGCACAATGACCCTATTTGCTTTATTTAGTTACTTAAAACTAACTTAAAGCAGATATCAGCTTCACGGCCGTTTCGGCTAATGCTGCGTTCAAGGCAGGCTTTTGAAACCGTAAGTTACAGCTTCAAGTCACAACTACGACTTGGTAGCGTTCCAGGTAACCCGTAGCTCGTGTTTTTACCATCCTGTTGTCTGTGAAAGTTCCCTATAACGGCCACTCGTAACTTCCGACCCGTGAACTCGTACCAGATCGAACTGGTATGACTTCACAGGAAGGAAAAACACAAAGTACGAGTTTCTTTGAACGCACCATGAGTTAGCAACCCCCGCCCTTGTCAGGCATCAATTGGTCCTCGTGCTACGTCACCACATTCACGCGCATCCCTTGGCTGCACACACAGCCCTTCATGCCGTTCTCTCTCCTCATTGGATAACACTTGTATCCCACAAGGAAAATTTTCTCCTCGGGTTACAGCAGAGCAGAGTGACGGAGAGACTCGTGTTTAGGCTGAAATACTTCATGTAAGTGATTGCTGACGGAAAATAGGACTATTTAGGACTTATATTAACAAAAACATTCCACTGATATCTGCTTTAAGAGAGGCTGTTGCAGTAATCAACAAGTGATAAAGGTGAATGTACCTGTTGAGGACTGTCCTGTGGACACGAAGCTGCTTCCATCTGTTTCTCAGACACGGCAAGAGGATGGGACGTCTTTGTAGGATGAATATCCAGGGCACACAATGTCATCTGCAATGATGTATAAAGAAAACAATGGAGAAATTAAGACCTTAATGTGCCCACCATATAAAACTCAAGTAGATAAAAATACATGTTCAAGGATCTTTAAACTTTAGTACATGCCAAAACACCAGACTTCAGAGGAAAGAAAACAGAAAGAAAATTGTAATATTTCAGACTAATGAGTAAACCTGTGTTTGCTTTAACACATCTTCAATACAACAAGCTTCATGGGGACTTTAATACACACCATGTTATCACCCTTCACGGGGACTAAGCATCTCTGGATGTTATTTAACACTAATAGTATCATAAGTACATTGTGGGGACATCGTAAATGTGTTGGATTACAGTGATATTTAGGCAAAAAGAAAATGCCCAGACAGGTTCAGATCCATCTTAAAAGACCTTTTATCTTTTGCCTCATTGAGGCATTAGATTTAACTGTTAGTAGATCTGATCGACAATAAATTACCCTCACAATGACCCCATTTGCTTTATTTAGTGCGACTGTGGTCTGGAGGTAGAGCAGTCGTCCACCAATCGGAAGATCAGTGGTTTGATTCTTGGCTTCTCCATGTCGATGTGTCCTTGGGCAAGACACTTAACCCAAAATTACTCCCAAAGGCTGTACCATTGGTGTGTGAATGTGAATGTATAACTCTAAAATGTACGTCGCTTTGGATAAAAGCGTCTGCTAAATGACATTGTAACATTGTAGCATTAGATTTAACTGTTAGTAGATCTGATCGACAATAAATTAACTGCAAAATGAGCCCATTTGCTTTATTTAGTTACTTAAACCTAAGAGAGGCTGTTGCAGTAATCAACAAGTGATAAAGGTGAATGTACCTGTTGAGGACTGTCCTGTGGACACGAAGCTGCTTCCATCTGTTTCTCAGACACGGCAAGAGGATGGGACGTCTTTGTAGGATGAATATCCAGGGCACACAATGTCATCTGCAATGATGTATAAAGAAAACAATGGAGAAATTAAGACCTTAATGTGCCCACCATATAAAACTCAAGTAGATAAAAATACATGTTCAAGGATCTTTAAACTTTAGTACATGCCAAAACACCAGACTTCAGAGGAAAGAAAACAGAAAGAAAATTGAAATATTTCAGACTAATGAGTAAACCTGTGTTTGCTTTAACACATCTTCAATACAACAAGCTTCATGGGGACTTTAATACACACCATGTTATCATCCTTCACGGGGACTAAGCATCTCTGGATGTTATTTAACACTAATAGTATCATAAGTACATTGTGGGGACATCGTAAATGTGTTGGATTACAGTGATATTTAGGCAAAAAGAAAATGTCCAGACAAGTTCAGATCCATCTTAAAAGTGCTTTTATCTTTTGCCTCATTGAGGCATTAGATTTAACTGTTAGTAGATCTGATCGACAATAAATTAACTGCACAATGACCCTATTTGCTTTACTTAGTTACTTAAACCTAAGAGAGGCTGTAAAATAAACATCAAGTGATGAAGGTGAATGTACCTGTTGAGGACTGTCCTGTGGACACACCTGCATTCGCCACGGGCAGTCATTGCCTCCGTAGTCGTAAGTTATTTCTTCACCTTCTTTTATGTCTTTTAGAGCAAAAAGACACAAGTATGGGCTTCCCTCCACCTCAATTTTTTTCATCCGGCAATTTGGATGTCTGTGTTCATCGTTCACTAGGCGGCCAAATGAATCGTCTTCTCTGGAGGCATCAATACTAAGAATGGACAAAGAGATGAGAGTAAAATAAAAACACTTTTACTTAAAAATAATGTTATTACATTATTAAATGGCAGACATCGATTGTGCAGTCAATTTTAACAATTTATACAAATTATATAAAGGCATGTACCAGAGATAAAGGTGCACTTACCACCATGTTTTCCCTCTCCACTTGAAGAGAAAGAAAAATTCAGCACAGGAGGGGTGGTACACTTTCCTCCTCCTCTGCGCTTCAGCATCATCTATGAAATCACCCCTGTATTCAACCACAAAATCTCCTTTGCAGAATGAACCTAGTGCGAACAATCCACGTCCTGCAAGAAAAAAATTAAAGGAAATTTTGATCAAAACAAGGAAGCAAATCATGTACTACAATGGATCATCACTGATGCTGGTTGCTAAGGAAGATTAAGATTAAGATGCTTTTATTGTCATTGTATATCATACAACGAAATTTCCATTTGAGGCATTCCCAACTAAGTACCCGTAGCAGCATTTAAAATAATGTTAATAATAATAGTAATTCATCCTAAAAGCCAAAGCAATAAATAATAACAGCAATAAAAACAAGAAAATATACATAATATAAAGTGCAGTGTGTCAGTGTGTTGCCACAGTCCATCTCAGGCTTCCAGCAGGGCTTTCACTGCCCTGGGGAAGAAGCTGTTTCTCAGGCGATCAGTTCGTGCCCTCATGATCCTGAGTCTGCCAGAGGGGAGGGTGTCAAAGAGACATTGTCCTGGGTGTGTCATGTCAGACCTGATTTTTTCGGCTCGGTTCCTCAGCCGGGCCGAGGGTTAGGGTTAGGGTTAGGCTTTGCCTAGCAACTGTTGCTATGAAAATGGGTACACCAAATCTATGATCATACAGTATCTGTATACTACAGACTCCAAGCTTTCATATGGTATATAACAAGCTATGATAACCAACTGCAGAATAGCTGTAGAGGCCTTGGCAGTTTACTACTACATAGAACTGAAACGTATAGAGCATTCTGGGGTCATGTACAAAATGATGTAAAAAGTATAGTAGGAATGAGTTGTATTACTGTTACCACTCAAGTTCTTATTCAGGACATCTTGAAGGTTAAAAAAAGTCATGTGGCACTTTGGAAAAGCGGTCTGGATTCAGACATCATAAAACAATGCAATCGCAGAGGAACTGTATCACTGATGCTGGTTGCTAAGGAAGATGCTTTGCCTAGCAACTGTTGCTATGCAAATGTGTACACCAAATCTATGATCATATCTGTATACTACAGACTCCAAGCTTTCATATGGTATATCAGGCCCGCACGGAATCTGCGGCCGCGGAGCTCCGACGAAAACTCCGCGGTATTTCCGCGGAATTTTGAACACAGTAGTGTAGCAGTTTACTTGAACGCGTCTCGCCCGTCTCGCCCCTCCACCTTCCGCCCCTCGCCCCCGCCCCCTTCCGTTGTCAATACTGTGTCAGCAACAAAAGAAAACAACCGAAAACAACTAATCTACCGGTAAAAAATGGCAAAAAACCGATTCACAGCAGAAGAACTGAGGCGGCGTCACTTGGCGACACGGGTCACCGCGGCTGACAGGGCCTATAATTTTCTAATGATTTTTATGCGGACGGGGGCGTACTCTTCTGTAAAGTTTGTCAACACTCCGTTGATTATCTGAGGAGACAAACCATCCTGGAGCATCTGAAGTCCCAAAGGCACAACAACAGGAAGAGGAGTGGATTGGGTAAGTAGCTGGTTAACATATTAAATTAATTTAAATGTGTCACCGTGTTTAGACGACTCCGGTTGTCACTATGAGGGCGAGTATACTGGGTTAGCGAGTTGAACGTAAAAAGTCGGCTTAACTGTAAAAGGAGGGTGGTTGTCTTTTAACCCGGCGGCTAGATCACCATCATCCTGACCAGGTTATGATCAGAGTTTCATCCTAAACCGGCTGTAAAAGCGCCGCAGTTTCATTATTTAACTCATGTAGAGCTGCGTCACCTTTATTTTGAAAGTCCAGCGGAGCAGGGTCAGAGCTGGATCAGAGCCAGCGTTACGGAGGGAGAGAGGAGAGATCAGCTGATCCGCTGCTGTTACTTTCTCTCTGAGCGTCTCCTACAGATGTTCAGCTGAGGGAAGACGCTGCTGCTCAGCTGTTGAGCCGAGCGTCAGGAGCTCATATTTATATTTTACTTTGTGTAGTGTAGAGACAATGAAAGAAGTTGTGCGCTGGCAGCAGTCACATACACAGATGGATAATCGGTCAAGTTAATAATTTCACTTTGATGTGGCCAAGAATGAACTATTTTCAGTGTTTTTCGGATGTTGTATGACAGTACTGCTCAAATGCAAACATTTAATGTCCACTTTGTTTACACAGTTTAAAAGGTCTCTGTTGTCTTTGTACAGAGAGAATAGCCCATGAGATTTGTACTAATAAAAATAAATATTTTTATACGCACACCCAGCCTTGTTTTCTAGGAAAACACACTTGCATAATTGCGTTCAAACATGATTTTAAAATGTCAGTTGCTGTTGCTCTTATTTTATTTTGTTTAAATGGATAAAGCTTCATATTTAAAAGTAGAGCAATGTTGAGCTGTCATAAATTAAAAGCAGCCTCCTCTCTTATTTGCAGCTACAGTGTTGCTTCAGGCTGTGATCTTTTTTTTTTGTATGGCTCATACTCTCTCCATTACAACAAGCTGCTTTTATTTTAGGCTATTTGTTGTTGTTTTTTACTATGGACTAAAATTGGCATCTCTGCTAAATGCAGTACATATACATTCCATCAAATATGTATTGCTCCTTAATATGCATGGCCCCATCTAAATACAAAGTAAAAGTACAAGCTTATGTTTACTTTATCTTACATTCTGTGTAATAATAATACTATGTTTCAATTATTCTTTTTCTTTTCTTTGTCTTCTAGTACGATCTAGGACTCAAACCCTGGCTGCCTGCCTCTCCAAGACCCCATCAACAGCTGAGAGGAAGGAGTTCGTGCTGGATTTCACCAAGGCTCTGGTTGAAGCTGACATTGAATTAATTGACCAGTTTTGGTAATGGTGGTCTTGATCTCAGTGCTGTGCTCAACAGTGAAGATGGCATGGGCTGAAGTCACATAAAATGTCCAGGTTCTCTGCAAGGTACTGGACAGCTTCAGTCCAGGAACCCCATCTGGTCATGACAGCAAACACCGGCATAACAGGAGCCAAGCCCAATGCCTGCATATAGGCCCGCAGCTCTTGCCGACGTTGAGGTGCCTTGCAGAAGACTCTCTTCACCAGTGCACACACCCTGTTGAGGTCCTCAGAGGTATCTGGGAAGCACCAAGTTGAGCAGATGTGCCAGACACGTCACATGGACGGAGTTGGGGAACAGGCCATGAAGCATGGTCTTGAAGGCTTTCTTCATGTAGCTTGCCGAGTCGGTGACAAAAGCCCACACATCACTGAAGTTGACGTTGTAGTTGTTGAGGCAGGAAATGACTGCCTGGGACACAGTGTTGAAGTTAACTCTGTCGAGGAACACTACATCTGCTGCCAGAGGTGGCCTGCCAACAGGTTGCAGAAGAACTGCCAGGACACAGCGGCCACAGGCGTCTGTCGCTTCATTTAACAAAACATAGATGGGCTTTCCTTCCACCGCACACTTGACGTCCTCCACCATCTGAGGGAACAGCTCTGGCAGGTAGTCGGAGCGGATGTGGGACGGAGCTGGAAGGGACCCGCCCTGCTTGCAGTATTTCTGCAGAAAAGCAGCCACTGACCTCTAAGGCTGTTCGGGACCTGAGAGCGCTGCTAGAAGAGAAAGAAGCTACTCTAAAGGCCCATGCCATCTTCATTGTTGAGCACAGCACTGAGATCAAGACCACCATTACCGAACTGCAGGAGACTTCCAACCCCTCTGCTGCCACTATTCATGGTCAACTGGAGAACCTCCTCATGCTGTTTGAATATGGCCGCACTGTAGGGGCTGAGGATTGACTAGCTTTCTTGCTCGTTAACTCTGTTACTTTCTCTTTTATTGATTGTTAATGTAAGTTTTTTTCAAACTAGTTGTAGGGGGGTTCATAGATTATTTAAAGTTATGTATGGTTCTCTGAAAAATAATTTGCACAATATTTATTTATGCAGTTGTTCCTGATTTATTTATTGGATAAATTAAAGCAGAAGTAAGTGATATATTTGTGTTAATATAAGTCTTAAATAGTTGTATCTTCCGACAGCAATCACTTACATAGAGTGTTTGGACCGAAACACGGGTCTTTCAGTCACTCTGCTCTGCTCTGAGCCGAGGAGAAAACATTTATCGTATCCTACAGTTTTTATCCAATGAGGAGAGAGAACGGCATGCAGGGCTGTGTGTGCAGCCAAGGAACGCCGTGAATGTGGCGACGTAGGGACGAGGACTGTTATGGTGCGTTCAAGGAAACTCGTATTTTTCCGACCGTGAAGTGGTACCAGTTCGATCTGGTACGAGTTCACCGGTCGGAAGTTACGAGTGGCCGTTATAGTGACTTTCACAGGTAAAACAGGTCGGAAAAACACGAGTGGGTTGCCTGGAACGCTACAAAGTCGTAAGTTGTGACTTGAAGCTGTAATTTACGGTTTCAAAAGCCTGCCTGGAACGCAGCATTAGCGAAAACGA
The DNA here is from genome assembly GCF_905171665.1 of Trachurus trachurus. Classification (NCBI taxonomy): domain Eukaryota; kingdom Metazoa; phylum Chordata; class Actinopteri; order Carangiformes; family Carangidae; genus Trachurus; species Trachurus trachurus. The sequence continues at coordinate 10,055 of NW_028155145.1, read as the reverse complement.
CCCGACCACTTACTTCTGCTTTAAAGCAGAAGTAAGCGATCCAGTCGTTCACTTCGATCCAGTCGTTCACGTCTGACCCGTGAACTCGCACCAGATTGAACTGGTACGACTTCACAGGTCGGAAAAACACGAGTTACGGGCTGCCCTGAACGCACCATAACGTCGTGTCAGCCGATGGAGTTAGCAGCCCCCGCCCTCGTCATGGATCTGTTGGTCCTCGTCCCTACGTCGCCACATTCACGGCGTTCCTTGGCTGCACACACAGCCCTGCATGCCGTTCTCTCTCCTCATTGGATAAAAACTGTAGGATACGATAAATGTTTTCTCCTCGGCTCAGAGCAGAGCAGAGTGACTGACAGACCCGTGTTTCAGACCAAACACTCTATAGAAGTGATTGCTGTCGGAAGATATAACTATTTAAGACTTATATTAACACAAATATATCACTTACTTCTGCTTTAAGTAAATTGTTTTCTATTGAATAAAAACGACTACATGGTGTCAATATGGTGACTATATCTTTGACTTTGTGGTACTTTTAGCTTTTCTAGATTCTCACATCCAGAGTTCAGGCTGCTACGCAGCACTCACGCCTATGTTGCCCTGCACCTATAGGCATATCAGAGGTACCCAGAGGACACATGCACATTTCTTCAGTGACACTTGCCTGGTCTTTCATGTTTTCAGCAGCTTTTCTGGCCCTTAAAGCTTTCTTTCTATCTGCAGGAGTTTTGAGCAGTGATTGAATCTGAGGTCTCTGCGGTTACCTTTATATTGTCAGCTAAAATGCTGGTGTCATTCCAGTGAGGTCACAGTGGGTTCCATTACGTCAGCGTGGCAGCTCCTTATATGGATTTTATTTAAAGTAGCACTATGCACATCCGTTTAAGTGCTGGTGCAGGACATAAAACTTTTCCAATGATTAAAAAGAGGGAAGTCTGCACAAACAGTTTTTATGCTCCACCGATTTATTTGTGCAAAAAAGCTCTTGGCGAGGGTGTTAAGGAAAAACTCCCCTTTAACGGGGCAGAAACCTCAGGTAGACTAGGCTTCAAGGTGAGCGGCCATCTGCATTGACTGGTTGGGTTGAGAGAGGAAGAAAGAGAGAGAGATACACAGACAGAGAGAGATAGAAAGGGAAGTAAAGAGGAGAGACGGGTGCAACAGCAATAACATAAGTTTTTCTCCGGGAGCGTCTGGGTTCTGACTTGATGCTGCAGGCGAGAAAGTACAGGAGTGTCCAGCCTTCCACCCACCACCCACCCATTAGGCAATTTTAATACAGGATTTTGCTTGTTAAAAGATGCTATTTTTGCTCTAAACACATGGATTATTGTACTAGATAATTGTTTAAAACCCTAAAAGAAAAAGAAACTACTCCGCAGAATCCCGCAGATTTTCCTCCTGAATCACCGCAGAAAACCAGAAAAAAGTCCGCAGATTCCGTTTGGGTTTAATCATGAGCTATGATAACCAACTGCAGCATGGCTCTAGAGGCCTTGGCAGTGTACTACAACATAGAAATAAAATGCATAGAGCATTCTGGGGTCATGTACAATATGATGTAAAACATAATGGGAATGAGTTATATTACTGTTACCACTCAATTTCTTATTCAGGACATCTTGAAGGTTAAAAAAAGTCATGTGGCATTTTGTTGTGTGTGTGTGGGGGGGGGGGGTGCATGGTAGACCCTCCTGGCTCCCCGCCTATAAGACATCATCTTACCTTTCACTGCATTGATGAATTTCACCTCCAGTTTCCATGTCTTGTCGGTCTTTAAACCAATATGGTGGCAGGCATCTTTAACAGGACTGAGCCTGGGCGGCATTTCAAACTGAAGAGAAATTAATAAAAGACAGTTTGTTAAAATGCATACGGTGCTATTCCAACTAGGGTTGTGCCGATGGACAATATCATCATTGTCATTAATGACCCACCATCACGATTAAATTGCCGTTGTTAGTAGATTATTATTATATTTTATGCTGCTCGCTGCTCCTGCTCCCCCCCCCCCCCCCCCCCCCCCCCCCCGGCCTAGTCAGACAGACAACTGTCTGGGCCTAGTCAGACTAGGCCCAGTTAAATGCCTGGCTCTGCTGCCACGTGCGCTCAGCCACCCCCCAGCCAAGGTGGACTTCAACTTGAAGAAGCCTACAGTCTACGCCGGAGAAACTGACTCTAAAAACTTCAGCTGCTCTCAGAAGATTATTGTAGCCCCCAAAAGCATAAAGTCACAGCACGATGATGCTAGCGTTCACACTGCAGCATCACCTCACGTATTATTTGCTGTTGTCTGTGCGTTGCACCTGTAGCATGCCGAGCTGTTGGAGCTAACGCTAGCTGCAACAGCTCGGCATGCTACAGGTGCGACGGTAGCATCACGGCATCACGGCTATTTTCTCTAGTTAAATGACATAAGTTACATACTATATTGACTAAACAGAGCATTTGACACGGTGCAACGTCGACTTCTCACTTGGCTTCTAACATTATCCGTTTACTTTCTACATGTGCATTAACATTAACTGAATAAATCTATCCTGGTTGCCGAAAAATTCGCCTTCAATAGCCTTCAACAACAACAACACACGATAGTTTGAATAAATGAACAAATATAAACTGCTATATTTCAATAAAATGATTAATACATACCGAAAAACGCCGCTGACCACGAACTCAAGACAGCTCCGGGTAATCATCCGACATCATCATTGACCGCAGGTTGAACCGATTTCAGAATAAAAGTCCACCAGCGGAAGTGCCGATTTCAACCGAAGCTGTCGCCGCCGACAGGATTTCGCCGTGTTTGGTCGGTTTTTTTCGCCGTGTTTTTTCTTTTTTTTCTCCACTCCGGACATTTTGAGGAGGTCGTCCAGGAAGAAAACAACACCCAGGGATAGAGGAAATTCATCTGAATCTGGGTGAGTAGTAAAGATTGATCATGTTTGTTTACTGTTGCTGTTTGAATTTCTGTTTCTTTCTTTGTTTTTGTGTGTACCTGTATCTGCTTGTGTGTACCTGTATCTGCTGCTTCACTAAAACTAAACACTTGATTTCAATATTCTTCTTAGTGGCTGTTTCAATATTATCCTGCTAGTTTCAAACAATGTAATGTGGAATAGCATCTTATTGTTTTATTTATTTTACTGAAGGTGTCTTACCTATTGTGATTCTAGACACTGCTGCCATGTGTATTACTTTTTTGTATTCTATTGCTGATATCAAAAATGTTCTTTGAGATGATTTCTGATCTGATTTTCTTTTACTTTTAGGATGTCTTCTGAAGAATGGCCATCAACAACACTACAAGTCTTTGCCAGCTGTTTCCCTGTCCCTACTTGTACTGGAGAGATGGAGAAAGCAGTACACTGTCTACAAAAGAAACACTCAATGGAAATGTCAGCAGTGCAGTGTAGGTCTCTGCTTACAGCTGGACAGGCACTGCTGTTTGCAGTACCACCAGGGCCAAAAACGCCTGGACCCACTTAGGAAAAATGAGACCTAAAACAAAAAACTACTGGGTCAAAGTTGACATAATTGTTTTTTTTTGTGTATTATATTTTATATTTCATTTTGTACATTCAAATTATTTTGTTCATGTATATTCTCAGTGCCTTATTGAGTAAAAACCACAAAAATTCAATTCCGTTTTTTGTGTTTTTCTGTTATTACACCCTGTTACACCACTTATATCATACAGTAGAGAAAAACAACTGCCAGATGTTGAAAGAATAAGTTGTCCTGAAAAAAGGGGCAAAAGCACATACTCATAGCAGACTGTATGACACTTTAACAGCTAAAAAAACAAAATAAGTCCAGGCGGAATGGTTAATATTATAGGTGTTAAAGGGTTAAAGGGGAGAAGTTCAAAGTTCTTTATTCAAAGTTCTTTATTTGCCATTTGTGCCTGGACTAGTAGTCCAGGCAGGTCCGTGTACTTTGCGGCCATTCGATTTTCAATTAGAAATCAAAAAATGAAAAAGTGACAGATTATTTTGTTTTTTGTTTTTTAATCTAACACAAAAAATTTAGGCTTCGATCAAAAATACGAAATGGAAAAACAGGCAGCAGGACTGAATTTGATTTTAATATTTAATTTGTGGGGTTTACGTGACCCGGAAGTTGGCACGCAGTCACAATGATCATACATTTTTAGAGACGTGATCCGTGGAGCTGGAGGGTAAAACATTGGGTCAAGGACAAGACGGGACACTGCACAGAGCAGCAACCACCAAGACCTGTCAACTCACTGGTCATTAAATTAGACACGTCGCCGCCGCCCTCTCCCCCCCTTACCGGCTACCGTTCTCAAATAAAAGCTGGGACTCAACCAGACTCTGGTCTCCTATAGGGCCGGGTCTGGCTCCAAGTTTGAGCAAATAGGTACATGAGCAAAGACCCGACCAGGTCCGACCAGTCTTGGAGCCTGGACCCGATGCGGCCGGACTCACGAGCATTAATTCTTTATTAATTATAAAAAAATATATATAAAAAAAAAGAAGAAGAAAAAAAAAGAGAAGCCCATAGTTGTGTTCATAGAGACGTGACACGTGGGGTCAGACAAGCTGGTGATCAGCTGTGGTCATTGAATTGTTAGACACTATAGGCCTAGGTCATTTCAATTTGCGCGTCTGTGTTTTTTCCTTTTTAAAATAGGCTCATTATATGCGGATTGAGACTGAGCGAGTGAGCAATAAGCGCGAGAGAAACAGCTGGTGTGCACCAGATGCAGGTTGACCAGCAAAAACTGAAACGAGACGGTTAAAGAGAGGAAAAACACGGAATATACAATAGGCCTATATGTCCAAAAGACTGTCCGGTCGTCACGACGTGAACGAGGGAGGATCTGATGGGGGCTCAGGTTTAGTGATGAGGAACTGTCACTGCAGCTGCACAGGTGCCAGCAGCTGCTCCAAACAGACACGTTACAAACTTTATTTTGAAGGGACAGATTAGATGTTGATTTTGTTAACAGTGACTTTATTGCACCCAAACATTAAGCATATAGCCTATCTGTCGGCTGCTGTCTTATCGTTTAATCGACCCCCCACAATATTTGTTTGCAGAATGTTGTTGTTGTCGTTGCGGCTGCGATATTATTCAGAGGATCTACGAGGGGGGGGACGCTTCACCTCCTATGACATCTATACTTTTAAAGCTTTTATCTTGGTTTAGGTGAGGGATTCTCCAGGCAGGGACTGTTTTCAATGACTGAAATGCTGGCGGAAAAAAAAACAGCGGTGAGAGCTGGATGTGATCGCTCAAAACGTGACAGTGTCTTAATGACCAGTGAGATGACCTAAGTCTTCGTGGTTGCTGCTCTGTGCAGTGTCCGGTCTTGTCGCTGAACCAATGTTTTACCCTCCAGCTCCGTGGATCACGTCTATGAAAACTATGAATGATCTTTGTGACTGCGTCTCTTGATATCGCCAAACTTCCGGGTCACGTAAACCCGACCAATTAAATAGGTCCTATTAAAATCAAATTCAGTCCTGCTGCCTGTTTTTCCATTTCGTATTTTTGATCGAAGCCTAAAATTGAAATATGAAAAACCAGACATTTTTTCGTTTTTTGTGTTAGATTAAAAAACAAAAAACAAAATAATCTGTCACTTTTTCATTTTTTGATTTTTGATTTCTAATTGAAAATCGAATGGCCGCAAAGTAGGCACATAGGAACTCTTGTGCAGGCCCTCTGAGTCAATAAATAGAAAGAAATAAATAGAAAAAAAAGAAAGAGACAAATGTCATTCAAAAAAGTGATCCAAAGTGGAAAAATCAAGGAATCAAAAAAATAAAAATAAAAATAAAAAATATATAAGAGATCAAATGTTCTGTTTTGCCATCAGTCTGACTGTAGCGGGGAAGAAGCTATTAAAAAACCTTGCTTTTTTTGTAGAGATACTGTCCACTCTACTGTGTCTCAGGTGTGCAGTGCTTGTGCCTGAGCAGAGAGTAAGCTGGATGGAGTGGGTCTTTAATGATTCTCTCTGCTCTCTTCTGGCTGCGCTGCACATACATTGAGTTCATGGAGGGAAGTGTTGTGCCTATAATCCTCTCTGCAGTCTTGATGACTCTTTGCAGAGACTTCCTTTCAGCCTGCGTGGTGTTGCCATACCAGACAGTGATGCCTGTGGTGAGGATGCTTTCTACTAGTCCTCTGTAGGCCTGGGTGAGAGGGCGGTAGTTCAGTCCAGCCTTCCTGAGTATCCTAACAAAGTACAGCCTTTGCTGGGCTTTTTTTACTATGGATGTGGCGTTCAAACTCCAGCTCAGGTTTGATGTTAATTGCATGCCTAGGAATTTAAGGCTTTCGGCCCTTACCACCTCTGTCCCTTTTATGTGCAGAGGCTGTAGGGGAGGAGGATGCTTTCTGAAATCCACTATCATTTCCCTCGTCTTGTCGGTGTTGAGGATGAGGTCGTTTGTCTCCCCATAGTCAATGATGTAGTTTACCACAGACCAGTTTATCACAGAAGTGAACTGTCCCTTGATTTTCTTGATATTTGTATGTCCATTCCATTAATTAAAATTTTGATATCTGTATTTTTTAAATTTTTTATTTAAGTTTATTGGACATAATCACTGTTATGTCTGCCGTGCGTGTGTCCCTCCTTTCTTTCTTTCCTTCATTTTTCCTTTTCTTTCCTTCCTTCTTCCCCCTTTCTTCCTCACCTTTCTCTCTCTCTCCTTTCCTTTCTTCTTTCCTCCATCCCTTTTTGCTTCCCTTTGCGTCTTTCCCTCTTGACCCAAAGACAACAAGAGGGTTAAGAAGAAGAGATGTTCCAATCATGTTTTTTGGAACCAATCACCGATCCGATACTGCTGCATATTGCTGATCACTGATCACTGAAGCGTTGAATCCATATATTATCCTATTTATTGTGTAGCAGCATTTAAATATGTAATCATTCTTCTTACACAGCATTGACATTGTATATTGAGTATAAAAATTAGGAGATGAGAAAGTATTATGAATTCAATTGACAACCGTTTTATTGCAGGCTGAAGCAACATGCTATATTTCACACTCAACACTAGAGACTTTAGTTTCTAGGGTCTTTATTATTATCATTATCATTATTATTATTATTATGTGTGTCTGCATAATAGGTAGGCTACATTCATTTCTCAGACATTTGCTCTATTATTATTATTATTATTATTATCACCATTAATATCTACTCTATATATCATTGTCATATTATTATTATCAAAACAACAACATATTGCATCTTTTATTCATCAGAAAACACAAGTCACGTGTCACAGGTTGACGAAACACCATAGCAGAGCAGACTGGATTACTGGTAGGACATCGTTTTGGGCGTCTGAATATATTTGCAGGCTTTAAAGCTATAGTATGTAATGTTGGAGAGCTAGCAAGATTTGAAAGTAGCACCTCATCTAAGTTCCACCCCCCTCCTCCCCCTCACATCAGTGATCTGTCTAAGTCCACGCCCCCACAAACATGGATGCGCAGCCCACAGTGAGAAGCTGCAGGGAAGAGAGCAGCGAGCGAGCGAAGCTTCCCCTAATCCCCTAACAACAACATGCTTCTTCTCTCATGGCTGAAATCACAACGATCACTGCACTGTACTGCTCTGGAAGTCCGAAATACAGAGGACCAAACGCCGCCGTCATTTCTGGGTACATGACATCCTCCGGCGGTGCACAGAGCTCGGCGCGTCCCCTCTTATCGGAGTTACGTCCATATGTTAGCCACTATTAGCTCAATTTTCTCCGGTCAAGCACAGCTCGCCAGGGGTTAGCGCCAGGATCTCTAGGCGTGAACTGGAATGCGTGTGCTTGTTTCTGGTGTTATTGGAGACTGTACTGGTGTTATTGGAGACTGTACTGGTGTTTGGAGACTGTACTGGTGTTATTGGAGACTGTACTGGTGTTTGGAGACTGTACTGGTGTTAGTGGAGACTGTACTGGTGTTATTGGAGACTGTCCTTGTGTTATTGGAGACTGTAGTGGTGTTATTGGAGACTGTACTGGTGTTATTTGAGACTGTACTGGTGTTATTGGAGACTGTACTGGTGTTATTGGAGACTGTACTGGTGTTATTTGAGACTGTACTGGTGTTATTTGAGACTGTACTGGTGTTATTGGAGACTGTACTGGTGTTATTGGAGACTGTACTGGTGTTATTGGAGACTGTATTGGTGTTATTGGAGACTGTACTGGTGTTAGTGGAGACTACTGTTATTTGGAGACAGTACTGGTGTTAGTGGAGACTGTACTGGTGTTTGGAGACTGTACTGGTGTTAGTGGAGACTGTACTGGTGTTTGGAGACAGTACTGGTGTTAGTGGAGACTGTACTGGTGTTTGGAGACTGTACTGGTGTTAGTGGAGACTGTCCTGGTGTTATTGGAGACTGTACTTGTGTTATTGGAGACTGTGCTTGTGTGATTGGAGACTGTACTGGTGTTTGGAGACTGTACTGGTGTTATTGGAGCCTGTGCTGGTGTTTGGAGACTGTACTGGTGTTTGGAGACTGTAGTGGTGTTATTGGAGACTGCACTGGTGTTTGGAGACTCTGACTTCTGTCGCGCTGCAGTTATTGTCCCGAGCGAGCAGTGGCTTCTGCTATGAGCCGCTCCACAGTCACTAAGCATTCACAGCCGGTCACACTAGCCTCGTGCAGCAGCCCCGGCTCGTTAGCGACCGGAGGGTTGAATTAACATAATAAAAATAAACTGACACATTTTATGATATAGGCCCAAAATAAGCCTCCTCTCCTTGAAAGACCAGCAGCCCACTGTTCTTCTGTAACTCTGTACTTCTGCTTCTTCAAATAAATTTTTCCAGCAATAGCAAAACATGATGTGCACAGGGAGGGGGAGGAGGGAAGGAGGGGGGGGGCACATCTTCCCCCCTGCACAACTCACCCCACTCTCCCCTATGCAGTATGGTATGTCCAAAACCAAAGGGAAAAGTTAGGAAAAGCCGTGAAAAACACTAGGCAACACGTGCATGCACCTTTCTCTGCGCACGCGTGCAGCTTGCTCTGCGCCCAACTGTGCCCTACTCCGCGGTATGCGCTGCGCAAACCGCGGTCTGTCTGTAGAGGCCTTTAGCGTACTTCTTCTCAAGAGCCTTCTTAACTCTTAATACAGTATGTAGTGATATGGAATAGGTGTTGTCTTTTCATGGTTTTGAAGGATGCATGTCAGGCTTCTGCATCACCCTGAAGGGATTTATTTCTCTATAGTGACCGGCCCACTCTATGTTATTCCTTACATGTTTATCACATAATACCAAAGCTGTTTAAAAATGTTTCATGTGCAGCATTTAGGTCTTCTCCATTCCATTTGACCCTTATGAGATAGTATCATAGTTTATTTACTTCCTAAGTATTATTAAATAATTCCACATTTGACCCCGGTGTTCTGTTCACCAAAGTCACAAGAATATTTCTCATCCTTTCCATTTCACCTACACATTCCAGTAAATCATCAACTACATAAAGGACCACAGGCCTCTCACTCATAGTACCTTTCTTCATTTCACCATATATCAGACAATTAGTATATATATGTATATATATATATATATATATATATATATATATATATATATATATATATATATATATATATATATATATATATATATATATATATATATATATATATATATATATACATATTTAATACATGTTAGTGTTAATTAGTGTATATTAGTGTTAATAACACTATGAATGCTTTTAACATTCTTTATGGGGACCAGGAAGGGGGCGGAACTTACCATATATGGAAGAATGTGTGTGAATCAACTGACTGCAATACTTCATGGGGGCCGATAGGGGGCGATAGTGAGAAATCTGTGTGTGTGTTTCCCGACGGAAAAACATGACTTATGGGCCGAAGCTTAAAACTTCACAGGCACCTTCAGAATGGCTCCAGCATTCATTTAAGAGGCATTGTCTCGCGGGGACCTGCATTTTGGTCCCCATGAGGTTGGAGGTCCCCATGGCGTGACTGTGTAAACAGATCAATGTCCCCATACAGATAGGAATACCAACACACACACACACACACACA
>NW_028155146.1:0-35015 GCF_905171665.1 Trachurus trachurus | reverse complement strand
TGGTTGAAATCGGGCCGGTGGTTTTGGAGAAAATGACCAAAAACCAAACAGGCGATTTTAAAAAGACGACAGGTACGCGCCTGTCGTCTTTTTTTGACCAATTTTTTTTTTTTTTTTGACCAAAAATTAAAATTTCTCCAAACTCGGATATATCATCTGGGGGTCCGAGGGGAGTCCAACGCAGAAGGTTTGGTTGAAATCGGGCCGGTGGTTTTGGAGAAAATGACCAAAAACCAAACAGGCGATTTTAAAAAGACGACAGGTACGCGCCTGTCGTCTTTTTTTTGACCAATTTTTTTTTTTTTTTGACCAAAAAATTTAAATTTCTCCAAACTCGGATATATCATCTGGGGGTCCGAGGGGAGTCCAACGCAGAAGGTTTGGTTGAAATCGGGCCGGTGGTTTTGGAGAAAATGACCAAAAACCAAACAGGCGATTTTAAAAAGACGACAGGTACGCGCCTGTCGTCTTTTTTTGACCAATTTTTTTTTTTTTTTTTGACCAAAAATTAAAATTTCTCCAAACTCGGATATATCATCTGGGGGTCCGAGGGGAGTCCAACGCAGAAGGTTTGGTTGAAATCGGGCCGGTGGTTTTGGAGAAAATGACCAAAAACCAAACAGGCGATTTTAAAAAGACGACAGGTACGCGCCTGTCGTCTTTTTTTGACCAATTTTTTTTTTTTTTTTGACCAAAATTAAAATTTCTCAAATTTCTCCAAACTCGGATATATCATCTGGGGGTCCGAGGGGAGTCCAACGCAGAAGGTTTGGTTGAAATCGGGCCGGTGGTTTTGGAGAAAATGACCAAAAACCAAACAGGCGATTTTAAAAAGACGACAGGTACGCGCCTGTCGTCTTTTTTTGACCAATTTTTTTTTTTTTTTTGACCAAAAATTAAAATTTCTCCAAACTCGGATATATCATCTGGGGGTCCGAGGGGAGTCCAACGCAGAAGGTTTGGTTGAAATCGGGCCGGTGGTTTTGGAGAAAATGACCAAAAACCAAACAGGCGATTTTAAAAAGACGACAGGTACGCGCCTGTCGTCTTTTTTTGACCAATTTTTTTTTTTTTTTTGACCAAAAATTAAAATTTCTCCAAACTCGGATATATCATCTGGGGGTCCGAGGGGAGTCCAACGCAGAAGGTTTGGTTGAAATCGGGCCGGTGGTTTTGGAGAAAATGACCAAAAACCAAACAGGCGATTTTAAAAAGACGACAGGTACGCGCCTGTCGTCTTTTTTTGACCAATTTTTTTTTTTTTTTTGACCAAAAATTAAAAATTTCTCCAAACTCGGATATATCATCTGGGGGTCCGAGGGGAGTCCAACGCAGAAGGTTTGGTTGAAATCGGGCCGGTGGTTTTGGAGAAAATGACCAAAACCAAACAGGCGATTTTAAAAAGACGACAGGTACGCGCCTGTCGTCTTTTTTTGACCAATTTTTTTTTTTTTTTTGACCAAAAATTAAAATTTCTCCAAACTCGGATATATCATCTGGGGGTCCGAGGGGAGTCCAACGCAGAAGGTTTGGTTGAAATCGGGCCGGTGGTTTTGGAGAAAATGACCAAAAACCAAACAGGCGATTTTAAAAAGACGACAGGTACGCGCCTGTCGTCTTTTTTTGACCAATTTTTTTTTTTTTTTTTACAAAAATTAAAATTTTCTCCAAACTCGGATATATCATCTGGGGGTCCGAGGGGAGTCCAAGCAGAAGGTTTGGTTGAAATCGGGCCGGTGGTTTTGGAGAAAATGACCAAAAACCAAACAGGCGATTTTAAAAAGACGACAGGTACGCGCCTGTCGTCTTTTTTTGACCAAATTTTTTTTTTTTTATACCAAAAATTAAATTTCTCCAAACTCGGATATATCATCTGGGGGTCCGAGGGGAGTCCAACGCAGAAGGTTTGGTTGAAATCGGGCCGGTGGTTTTGGAGAAAATGACCAAAACCAAACAGGCGATTTTAAAAAGACGACAGGTACGCGCCTGTCGTCTTTTTTTGACCAATTTTTTTTTTTTTTTTTGACCAAAAATTAAAATTTCTCCAAACTCGGATATATCATCTGGGGGTCCGAGGGGAGTCCAACGCAGAAGGTTTGGTTGAAATCGGGCGGTGGTTTTGGAGAAAATGACCAAAAACCAAACAGGCGATTTTAAAAAGACGACAGGTACGCGCCTGTGTCTTTTTTTGACCAATTTTTTTTTTTTTTTTTGACCAAAAATTAAAATTTCTCCAAATTTCTCCAAACTCGGATATATCATCTGGGGGTCCGAGGGGAGTCCAACGCAGAAGGTTTGGTTGAAATCGGGCCGGTGGTTTTGGAGAAAATGACCAAAAACCAAACAGGCGATTTTAAAAAGACGACAGGTACGCGCCTGTCGTCTTTTTTTGACCAATTTTTTTTTTTTTTTTGACCAAAAATTAAATTTCTCCAAACTCGGATATATCATCTGGGGGTCCGAGGGGAGTCCAACGCAGAAGGTTTGGTTGAAATCGGGCCGGTGGTTTTGGAGAAAATGACCAAAAACCAAACAGGCGATTTTAAAAAGACGACAGGTACGCGCCTGTCGTCTTTTTTTGACCAAATTTTTTTTTTTTTTGACCAAAAATTTAAATTTTCTCCAAACTCGGATATATCATCTGGGGTCCGAGGGGAGTCCAACGCAGAAGGTTTGGTTGAAATCGGGCCGGTGGTTTTGGAGAAAATGACCAAAAACCAAACAGGCGATTTTAAAAAGACGACAGGTACGCGCCTGTCGTCTTTTTTTGACCAATTTTTTTTTTTTTTTGACCAAAAATTAAAATTTCTCCAAACTCGGATATATCATCTGGGGGTCCGAGGGGAGTCCAACGCAGAAGGTTTGGTTGAAATCGGGCCGGTGGTTTTGGAGAAAATGACCAAAAACCAAACAGGCGATTTTAAAAAGACGACAGGTACGCGCCTGTCGTCTTTTTTTGACCAATTTTTTTTTTTTTTTTGACCAAAAAAATTCTCAAATTTCTCCAAACTCGGATATATCATCTGGGGGTCCGAGGGGAGTCCAACGCAGAAGGTTTGGTTGAAATCGGGCCGGTGGTTTTGGAGAAAATGACCAAAAACCAAACAGGCGATTTTAAAAAGACGACAGGTACGCGCCTGTCGTCTTTTTTTGACCAAATTTTTTTTTTTTTTATACCAAAAATTAAAATTTCTCCAAACTCGGATATATCATCTGGGGGTCCGAGGGGAGTCCAACGCAGAAGGTTTGGTTGAAATCGGGCCGGTGGTTTGGAGAAAATGACCAAAAACCAAACAGGCGATTTTAAAAAGACGACAGGTACGCGCCTGTCGTCTTTTTTTGACCAAATTTTTTTTTTTTTTTTGACCAAAAATTAAAATTTCTCCAAACTCGGATATATCATCTGGGGGTCCGAGGGGAGTCCAACGCAGAAGGTTTGGTTGAAATCGGGCCGGTGGTTTTGGAGAAAATGACCAAAAACCAAACAGGCGATTTTAAAAAGACGACAGGTACGCGCCTGTCGTCTTTTTTTGACCAAATTTTTTTTTTTTTTTGACCAAAAATTAAAATTTCTCCAAACTCGGATATATCATCTGGGGGTCCGAGGGGAGTCCAACGCAGAAGGTTTGGTTGAAATCGGGCGGTGGTTTTGGAGAAAATGACCAAAAACCAAACAGGCGATTTTAAAAAGACGACAGGTACGCGCCTGTCGTCTTTTTTTGACCAATTTTTTTTTTTTTTTTGACCCAAAAATTAAAATTTCTCCAAACTCGGATATATCATCTGGGGGTCCGAGGGGAGTCCAACGCAGAAGGTTTGGTTGAAATCGGGCCGGTGGTTTTGGAGAAAATGACCAAAAACCAAACAGGCGATTTTAAAAGACGACAGGTACGCGCCTGTCGTCTTTTTTTGACCAATTTTTTTTTTTTTTTTGACCAAAAATTTAAAATTTCTCCAAACTCGGATATATCATCTGGGGGTCCGAGGGGAGTCCAACGCAGAAGGTTTGGTTGAAATCGGGCCGGTGGTTTTGGAGAAAATGACCAAAAACCAAACAGGCGATTTTAAAAAGACGACAGGTACGCGCCTGTCGTCTTTTTTTGACCAATTTTTTTTTTTTTTTTGACCAAAAAATTCTCAAATTTCTCCAAACTCGGATATATCATCTGGGGGTCCGAGGGGAGTCCAACGCAGAAGGTTTGGTTGAAATCGGGCCGGTGGTTTTGGAGAAAATGACCAAAAACCAAACAGGCGATTTTAAAAAGACGACAGGTACGCGCCTGTCGTCTTTTTTTGACCAAATTTTTTTTTTTTTTTGACCAAAAATTAAAATCTCAAATTTCTCCAAACTCGGATATATCATCTGGGGGTCCGAGGGGAGTCCAACGCAGAAGGTTTGGTTGAAATCGGGCCGGTGGTTTTGGAGAAAATGACCAAAAACCAAACAGGCGATTTTAAAAAGACGACAGGTACGCGCCTGTCGTCTTTTTTTTGACCAATTTTTTTTTTTTTTTTGACCAAAAAATTAAAATTTCTCCAAACTCGGATATATCATCTGGGGGTCCGAGGGGAGTCCAACGCAGAAGGTTTGGTTGAAATCGGGCCGGTGGTTTTGGAGAAATGACCAAAAACCAAACAGGCGATTTTAAAAAGACGACAGGTACGCGCCTGTCGTCTTTTTTTGACCAAATTTTTTTTTTTTTTTTACCAAAAATTAAAATTTCTCCAAACTCGGATATATCATCTGGGGGTCCGAGGGGAGTCCAACGCAGAAGGTTTGGTTGAAATCGGGCCGGTGGTTTTGGAGAAAATGACCAAAAACCAAACAGGCGATTTTAAAAAGACGACAGGTACGCGCCTGTCGTCTTTTTTTGACCAAATTTTTTTTTTTTTTTTTGACCAAAAATTAAAATTTCTCCAAATTTCTCCAAACTCGGATATATCATCTGGGGGTCCGAGGGGAGTCCAACGCAGAAGGTTTGGTTGAAATCGGGCCGGTGGTTTTGGAGAAATGACCAAAAACCAAACAGGCGATTTTAAAAAGACGACAGGTACGCGCCTGTCGTCTTTTTTTGACCAAATTTTTTTTTTTTTTTGACCAAAAATTAAAAATTTCTCCAAACTCGGATATATCATCTGGGGGTCGAGGGGAGTCCAACGCAGAAGGTTTGGTTGAAATCGGGCCGGTGGTTTTGGAGAAAATGACCAAAAACCAAACAGGCGATTTTAAAAAGACGACAGGTACGCGCCTGTCGTCTTTTTTTGACCAATTTTTTTTTTTTTTATGACCAAAAATTAAATTTCTCCAAACTCGGATATATCATCTGGGGGTCCGAGGGGAGTCCAACGCAGAAGGTTTGGTTGAAATCGGGCCGGTGGTTTTGGAGAAAATGACCAAAAACCAAACAGGCGATTTTAAAAGACGACAGGTACGCGCCTGTCGTCTTTTTTTGACCAATTTTTTTTTTTTTTTTGACCAAATAAATTTTCAAATTTCTCCAAACTCGGATATATCATCTGGGGGTCCGAGGGGAGTCCAACGCAGAAGGTTTGGTTGAAATCGGGCCGGTGGTTTTGGAGAAAATGACCAAAAACCAAACAGGCGATTTTAAAAAGACGACAGGTACGCGCCTGTCGTCTTTTTTTGACCAATTTTTTTTTTTTTTTTGACCAAAAATTAAAATTTCTCAAATTTCTCCAAACTCGGATATATCATCTGGGGGTCCGAGGGGAGTCCAACGCAGAAGGTTTGGTTGAAATCGGGCCGGTGGTTTTGGAGAAAATGACCAAAAACCAAACAGGCGATTTTAAAAAGACGACAGGTACGCGCCTGTCGTTTTTTTTGACCAATTTTTTTTTTTTTTTTGACCAAAATTAAAATTTCTCCAAATTTCTCCAAACTCGGATATATCATCTGGGGGTCCGAGGGGAGTCCAACGCAGAAGGTTTGGTTGAAATCGGGCCGGTGGTTTTGGAGAAAATGACCAAAAACCAAACAGGCGATTTTAAAAAAGACGACAGGTACGCGCCTGTCGTCTTTTTTTGACCAATTTTTTTTTTTTTTTTATACCAAAAATTAAAATTTCTCCAAACTCGGATATATCATCTGGGGTCCGAGGGGAGTCCAACGCAGAAGGTTTGGTTGAAATCGGGCCGGTGGTTTTGGAGAAAATGACCAAAAACCAAACAGGCGATTTTAAAAGACGACAGGTACGCGCCTGTCGTCTTTTTTTGACCAAATTTTTTTTTTTTTTTTACCAAAAATTAAAATTTCTCCAAACTAGGATATATCATCTGGGGGTCCGAGGGGAGTCCAACGCAGAAGGTTTGGTTGAAATCGGGCCGGTGGTTTTGGAGAAAATGACAAAAACCAAACAGGCGATTTTAAAAAGACGGACAGGTACGCGCCTGTCGTCTTTTTTTGACCAATTTTTTTTTTTTTTTATACCAAAAATTAAAATTTCTCCAAACTCGGATATATCATCTGGGGGTCCGAGGGGAGTCCAACGCAGAAGGTTTGGTTGAAATCGGGCCGGTGGTTTTGGAGAAAATGACCAAAAACCAAACAGGCGATTTTAAAAAGACGACAGGTACGCGCCTGTCGTCTTTTTTTGACCAAATTTTTTTTTTTTTTTTGACCAAAAATTAAAAATTCTCCAAATTTCTCCAAACTCGGATATATCATCTGGGGGTCCGAGGGGAGTCCAACGCAGAAGGTTTGGTTGAAATCGGGCCGGTGGTTTTGGAGAAAATGACCAAAAACCAAACAGGCGATTTTAAAAAGACGACAGGTACGCGCCTGTCGTCTTTTTTTGACCAATTTTTTTTTTTTTTTTTGACCAAAAATTAAAATTTCTCCAAACTCGGATATATCATTGGGGGTCCGAGGGGAGTCCAACGCAGAAGGTTTGGTTGAAATCGGGCGGTGGTTTTGGAGAAAATGACCAAAAACCAAACAGGCGATTTTAAAAAGACGACAGGTACGCGCCTGTCGTTTTTTTTGACCAATTTTTTTTTTTTTTTGACCAAAAATTAAAATTTCTCCAAATTTCTCCAAACTCGGATATATCATCTGGGGGTCCGAGGGGAGTCCAACGCAGAAGGTTTGGTTGAAATCGGGCCGGTGGTTTTGGAGAAAATGACCAAAAACCAAACAGGCGATTTTAAAAAGACGACAGGTACGCGCCTGTCGTCTTTTTTTGACCAATTTTTTTTTTTTTTTTACCAAAAATTAAAAATTTCTCCAAACTCGGATATATCATCTGGGGGTCCGAGGGGAGTCCAACGCAGAAGGTTTGGTTGAAATCGGGCCGGTGGTTTTGGAGAAAATGACCAAAAACCAAACAGGCGATTTTAAAAAGACGACAGGTACGCGCCTGTCGTTTTTTTTTGACCAATTTTTTTTTTTTTTTGACCAAAAATTAAAATTTCTCCAAATTTCTCCAAACTCGGATATATCATCTGGGGGTCCGAGGGGAGTCCAACGCAGAAGGTTTGGTTGAAATCGGGCCGGTGGTTTTGGAGAAAATGACCAAAAACCAAACAGGCGATTTTAAAAAGACGACAGGTACGCGCCTGTCGTTTTTTTTTTACCAATTTTTTTTTTTTTTTTGACCAAAAATTAAAATTTCTCCAAATTTCTCCAACTCGGATATATCATCTGGGGGTCCGAGGGGAGTCCAACGCAGAAGGTTTGGTTGAAATCGGGCCGGTGGTTTTGGAGAAAATGACCAAAAACCAAACAGGCGATTTTAAAAAGACGACAGGTACGCGCCTGTCGTCTTTTTTTTGACCAATTTTTTTTTTTTTTTGACCAAAATAAAAATTTCTCCAAATTTCTCCAAACTCGGATATATCATCTGGGGGTCCGAGGGGAGTCCAACGCAGAAGGTTTGGTTGAAATCGGGCCGGTGGTTTTGGAGAAAATGACCAAAAAACCAAACAGGCGATTTTAAAAAGACGACAGGTACGCGCCCTGTCGTCTTTTTTTGACCAATTTTTTTTTTTTTTGACCAAAAATTAAAATTTCTCCAAACTCGGATATATCATCTGGGGGTCCGAGGGGAGTCCAAGCAGAAGGTTTGGTTGAAATCGGGCCGGTGGTTTTGGAGAAAATGACCAAAAACCAAACAGGCGATTTTAAAAGACGACAGGTACGCGCCCTGTCGTCTTTTTTTGACCAAATTTTTTTTTTTTTTTTGACCAAAAATTAAAATTTCTCCAAACTCGGATATATCATCTGGGGGTCCGAGGGGAGTCCAACGCAGAAGGTTTGGTTGAAATCGGGCCGGTGGTTTTGGAGAAAATGACCAAAAACCAAAACGGGCGATTTTAAAAAGACGACAGGTACGCGCCCTGTCGTCTTTTTTTGACCCAAATTTTTTTTTTTTTTTTGACCAAAATAAATTTTCAAATTTCTCCAAACTCGGATATATCATCTGGGGGTCCGAGGGGAGTCCAACGCAGAAGGTTTGGTTGAAATCGGGCGGTGGTTTTGGAGAAAATGACCAAAAACCAAACAGGCGATTTAAAAAGACGACAGGTACGCGCCTGTCGTCTTTTTTTGACAATTTTTTTTTTTTTTTTTTTGACCAAAAATTAAAATTTCTCCAAACTCGGATATATCATCTGGGGGTCCGAGGGGAGTCCAACGCAGAAGGTTTGGTTGAAATCGGGCGGTGGTTTTGGAGAAAATGACCAAAAACCAAACAGGCGATTTTAAAAAGACGACAGGTACGCGCCTGTCGTTTTTTTTGACCATTTTTTTTTTTTTTTTGACCAAAAATTAAAATTTCTCCAAATTTCTCCAAACTCGGATATATCATCTGGGGGTCCGAGGGGAGTCCAACGCAGAAGGTTTGGTTGAAATCGGGCCGGTGGTTTTGGAGAAAATGACCAAAAACCAAACAGCGATTTTAAAAAGACGACAGCTACGCGCCTGTCGTCTTTTTTTGACCAAATTTTTTTTTTTTTTTGACCAAAAATTAATTTCTCCAAATTTCTCCAAACTCGGATATATCATCTGGGGGTCCGAGGGGAGTCCAAGCAGAAGGTTTGGTTGAAATCGGGCCGGTGGTTTTGGAGAAATGACCAAAAACCAAACAGGCGATTTTAAAAAGACGACAGGTACGCGCCTGTCGTCTTTTTTTTGACCAATTTTTTTTTTTTTTTTGACCAAAAATTAAAATTTCTCAAACTCGGATATATCATCTGGGGGTCCGAGGGGAGTCCAACGCAGAAGGTTTGGTTGAAATCGGGCCGGTGGTTTTGGAGAAAATGACCAAAAACCCAAACAGGCGATTTTAAAAAGACGACAGGTACGCGCCTGTCGCCTTTTTTTTGACCAATTTTTTTTTTTTTTTGACCAAAAAATTAAATTTCTCCAAATTTCTCCAAACTCGGATATATCATCTGGGGGTCCGAGGGGGAGTCCAACGCAGAAGGTTTGGTTGAAATCGGGCCGGTGGTTTTGGAGAAAATGACCAAAAACCAAACAGGCGATTTTAAAAAGACGACAGGTACGCGCCTGTCGTCTTTTTTTTGACCAATTTTTTTTTTTTTTTTTTGACCAATAATTAAAATTTCTCCAATTTCTCCAAACTCGGATATATCATCTGGGGGTCGAGGGGAGTCCAACGCAGAAGGATTTGTTGAATCGGGCCGGTGGTTTTGGAGAAAATGACCAAAAACAAACAGGCGATTTTAAAAAGACGACAGGTACGCGCCTGTCGTCTTTTTTTGACCATTTTTTTTTTTTTTTGACCAAAAATTTAAATTTCTCCAAACTCGGATATATCATCTGGGGGTCCGAGGGGAGTCCAACGCAGAAGGTTTGGTTGAAATCGGGCGGTGGTTTTGCGAGAAAATGACCAAAAACCAAACAGGCGATTTTAAAAAGACGCAGGTACGCGCCTGTCGTCTTTTTTTGACCAATTTTTTTTTTTTTTTTGACCCAAAATTAAATTTCTCCAAACTCGGATATATCATTGGGGGTCCGAGGGGAGTCCAACGCAGAAGGTTTGGTTGAAATCGGGCGGTGGTTTTGGAGAAAATGACCAAAAACCAAACAGGCGATTTTAAAAAGACGACAGGTACGCGCCTGTCGTCTTTTTTTTTGACCAATTTTTTTTTTTTTTTTTTCCAAAAATTAAAATTTCTCCAAATTTCTCCAACTCGGATTTATCATCTGGGGGTCCGAGGGGAGTCCAACGCAGAAGGTTTGGTTGAAATCGGGCCGGTGGTTTTGGAGAAAATGACCAAAAACCAAACAGGCGATTTTAAAAAGACGACAGGTACGCGCCTGTCGTTTTTTTTTACCAAATTTTTTTTTTTTTTTGACCAAAAATTAAAATTTCTCCAATTCCCAAACTCGGATATATCATCTGGGGTCCGAGGGGAGTCCAACGCAGAAGGTTTGGTTGAAATCGGGCCGGTGGTTTTGGAGAAAATGACCAAAAACCAAACAGGCGATTTTAAAAAGACGACAGGTACGCGCCTGTCGTCTTTTTTTGACCAATTTTTTTTTTTTTTTTGACCAAAAAATTTAATTTTTTCCAAACTCTGATATATTATCTGGGGGTCCGAGGGGAGTCCAACGCAGAAGGTTTGGTTGAAATCGGGCCGGTGGTTTTGGAGAAAATGACCAAAAACCAAACAGGCGATTTTAAAAAGACGACAGGTACGCGCCTGTCGTCTTTTTTTGACCAAATTTTTTTTTTTTTTTTGACCAAAAATTTAATTTTTTCCAAACTCTGATATATCATCTGGGGGTCCGAGGGGAGTCCAACGCAGAAGGTTTGGTTGAAATCGGGCCGGTGGTTTTGGAGAAAATGACCAAAAACCAAACAGGCGATTTTAAAAAGACGACAGGTACGCGCCTGTCGTCTTTTTTTGACCAAATTTTTTTTTTTTTTGACCAAAAATTAAAATTTCTCCAAACTCGGATATATCATCTGGGGGTCCGAGGGGAGTCCAACGCAGAAGGTTTGGTTGAAATCGGGCCGGTGGTTTTGGAGAAAATGACCAAAAACCAAACAGGCGATTTTAAAAAGACGACAGGTACGCGCCTGTCGTCTTTTTTTGACCAATTTTTTTTTTTTTTATACCAAAAATTAAAAATTCTCCAAACTCGGATATATCATCTGGGGGTCCGAGGGGAGTCCAACGCAGAAGGTTTGGTTGAAATCGGGCCGGTGGTTTTGGAGAAAATGACCAAAAACCAAACAGGCGATTTTAAAAAGACGACAGGTACGCGCCTGTCTTTTTTTGACCAAATTTTTTTTTTTTTTGACCAAAAATTAAAATTTCTCCAAACTCGGATATATCATCTGGGGGTCCGAGGGGAGTCCAACGCAGAAGGTTTGGTTGAAATCGGGCCGGTGGTTTTGGAGAAAATGACCAAAAACCAAACAGGCGATTTTAAAAAGACGACAGGTACGCGCCTGTCTTTTTTTGACCAATTTTTTTTTTTTTTTTGACCAAAAATTAAAATTTCTCCAAACTCGGATATATCATCTGGGGGTCCGAGGGGAGACCAACGCAGAAGGTTTGGTTGAAATCGGGCCGGTGGTTTTGGAGAAAATGACCAAAAACCAAACAGGCGATTTTAAAAAGACGACAGGTACGCGCCTGTCGTCTTTTTTTGACCAAATTTTTTTTTTTTTTTTACCAAAAATTTAATTTTTTCCAAACTCTGATATATCATCTGGGGGTCCGAGGGGAGTCCAACACAGAAGGTTTGGTTGAAATCGGGCCGGTGGTTTTGGAGAAAATGACCAAAAACCAAACAGGCGATTTTAAAAAGACGACAGGTACGCGCCTGTCGTCTTTTTTTGACCAAATTTTTTTTTTTTTTATACCAAAAATTAAAATTTCTCCAAACTCGGATATATCATCTGGGGGTCCGAGGGGAGTCCAACGCAGAAGGTTTGGTTGAAATCGGGCCGGTGGTTTTGGAGAAAATGACCAAAAACCAAACAGGCGATTTTAAAAAGACGACAGGTACGCGCCTGTCGTCTTTTTTTGACCAAATTTTTTTTTTTTTTATACCAAAAATTAAAATTTCTCCAAACTCGGATATATCATCTGGGGGTCCGAGGGGAGTCCAACGCAGAAGGTTTGGTTGAAATCGGGCCGGTGGTTTTGGAGAAAATGACCAAAAACCAAACAGGCGATTTTAAAAAGACGACAGGTACGCGCCTGTCGTCTTTTTTTGACCAAATTTTTTTTTTTTTTTTACCAAAAATTAAAATTTCTCCAAATTTCTCCAAACTCGGATATATCATCTGGGGGTCCGAGGGGAGTCCAACGCAGAAGGTTTGGTTGAAATCGGGCCGGTGGTTTTGGAGAAAATGACCAAAAACCAAACAGGCGATTTTAAAAAGACGACAGGTACGCGCCTGTCTTTTTTTGACCAATTTTTTTTTTTTTTTGACCAAAAATTAAAATTTCTCCAAACTCGGATATATCATCTGGGGGTCCGAGGGGAGTCCAACGCAGAAGGTTTGGTTGAAATCGGGCCGGTGGTTTTGGAGAAAATGACCAAAAACCAAACAGGCGATTTTAAAAAGACGACAGGTACGCGCCTGTCGTCTTTTTTTGACCAATTTTTTTTTTTTTTTGACCAAAAATTAAAATTTCTTCAAATTTCTCCAAACTCGGATATATCATCTGGGGGTCCGAGGGGAGTCCAACGCAGAAGGTTTGGTTGAAATCGGGCCGGTGTTTCTGGAGAAAATGACCAAAAACCAAACAGGCGATTTTAAAAAGACGACAGGTACGCGCCTGTCGTCTTTTTTTGACCAAATTTTTTTTTTTTTTTGACCAAAAATTTAAATTTCTCCAAATTTCTCCAAACTCGGATATATCATCTGGGGGTCCGAGGGGAGTCCAACGCAGAAGGTTTGGTTGAAATCGGGCCGGTGGTTTTGGAGAAAATGACCAAAAACCAAACAGGCGATTTTAAAAAGACGACAGGTACGCGCCTGTCGTCTTTTTTTGACCAAATTTTTTTTTTTTTTTTGACCAAAAATTTAATTTTTTCCAAACTCGGATATATCATCTGGGGGTCCGAGGGGAGTCCAACGCAGAAGGTTTGGTTGAAATCGGGCCGGTGGTTTTGGAGAAAATGACCAAAAACCAAACAGGCGATTTTAAAAAGACGACAGGTACGCGCCTGTCGTCTTTTTTTGACCAATTTTTTTTTTTTTTATACCAAAAATTAAAATTTCTCCAAACTCGGATATATCATCTGGGGGTCCGAGGGAGTCCAACGCAGAAGGTTTGGTTGAAATCGGGCCGGTGGTTTTGGAGAAAATGACCAAAAACCAAACAGGCGATTTTAAAAAGACGACAGGTACGCGCCTGTCGTCTTTTTTTGACCAAATTTTTTTTTTTTTTTTTTTACCAAAAATTAAAATTTCTCCAAATTTCTCCAAACTCGGATATATCATCTGGGGGTCCGAGGGGAGTCCAACGCAGAAGGTTTGGTTGAAATCGGGCCGGTGGTTTTGGAGAAAATGACCAAAAACCAAACAGGCGATTTTAAAAAGACGACAGGTACGCGCCTGTCTTTTTTTGACCAATTTTTTTTTTTTTTTGACCAAAAATTAAAATTTCTCCAAACTCGGATATATCATCTGGGGGTCCGAGGGGAGTCCAACGCAGAAGGTTTGGTTGAAATCGGGCCGGTGGTTTTGGAGAAAATGACCAAAAACCAAACAGGCGATTTTAAAAAGACGACAGGTACGCGCCTGTCGTCTTTTTTTGACCAATTTTTTTTTTTTTTTTGACCAAAAATTAAAATTTCTTCAAATTTCTCCAAACTCGGATATATCATCTGGGGGTCCGAGGGGAGTCCAACGCAGAAGGTTTGGTTGAAATCGGGCCGGTGTTTCTGGAGAAAATGACCAAAAACCAAACAGGCGATTTTAAAAAGACGACAGGTACGCGCCTGTCGTCTTTTTTTGACCAAATTTTTTTTTTTTTTTGACCAAAAATTTAAATTTCTCCAAATTTCTCCAAACTCGGATATATCATCTGGGGGTCCGAGGGGAGTCCAACGCAGAAGGTTTGGTTGAAATCGGGCCGGTGGTTTTGGAGAAAATGACCAAAAACCAAACAGGCGATTTTAAAAAGACGACAGGTACGCGCCTGTCGTCTTTTTTTGACCAAATTTTTTTTTTTTTTTGACCAAAAATTTTATTTTTTCCAAACTCTGATATATCATCTGGGGGTCCGAGGGGAGTCCAACGCAGAAGGTTTGGTTGAAATCGGGCCGGTGGTTTTGGAGAAAATGACCAAAAACCAAACAGGCGATTTTAAAAAGACGACAGGTACGCGCCTGTCGTCTTTTTTTGACCAATTTTTTTTTTTTTTTATACCAAAAATTAAAATTTCTCCAAACTCGGATATATCATCTGGGGGTCCGAGGGGAGTCCAACGCAGAAGGTTTGGTTGAAATCGGGCCGGTGGTTTTGGAGAAAATGACCAAAAACCAAACAGGCGATTTTAAAAAGACGACAGGTACGCGCCTGTCGTCTTTTTTTGACCAAATTTTTTTTTTTTTATACCAAAAATTAAAATTTCTCCAAACTCGGATATATCATCTGGGGGTCCGAGGGGAGTCCAACGCAGAAGGTTTGGTTGAAATCGGGCCGGTGGTTTTGGAGAAAATGACCAAAAACCAAACAGGCGATTTTAAAAAGACGACAGGTACGCGCCTGTCGTCTTTTTTTGACCAAATTTTTTTTTTTTTTTTTACCAAAAATTAAAATTTCTCCAAATTTCTCCAAACTCGGATATATCATCTGGGGGTCCGAGGGGAGTCCAACGCAGAAGGTTTGGTTGAAATCGGGCCGGTGGTTTTGGAGAAAATGACCAAAAACCAAACAGGCGATTTTAAAAAGACGACAGGTACGCGCCTGTCGTCTTTTTTTGACCAAATTTTTTTTTTTTTTTTTTTACCAAAAATTAAAATTTCTCAAAATTTCTCCAAACTCGGATATATCATCTGGGGGTCCGAGGGGAGTCCAACGCAGAAGGTTTGGTTGAAATCGGGCCGGTGGTTTTGGAGAAAATGACCAAAAACCAAACAGGCGATTTTAAAAAGACGACAGGTACGCGCCTGTCGTCTTTTTTTGACCAAATTTCTTTTTTTTTTTTTTGACCAAAAATTTAATTTTTTCCAAACTCGGATATATCATCTGGGGGTCCGAGGGGAGTCCAACGCAGAAGGTTTGGTTGAAATCGGGCCGGTGGTTTTGGAGAAAATGACCAAAAACCAAACAGTCGATTTTAAAAAGACGACAGGTACGCGCCTGTCTTTTTTTGACCAATTTTTTTTTTTTTTTTGACCAAAAATTAAAATTTCTCCAAACTCGGATATATCATCTGGGGGTCCGAGGGGAGTCCAACGCAGAAGGTTTGGTTGAAATCGGGCCGGTGGTTTTGGAGAAAATGACCAAAAACCAAACAGGCGATTTTAAAAAGACGACAGGTACGCGCCTGTCGTCTTTTTTTGACCAAATTTTTTTTTTTTTTATACCAAAAATTAAAATTTCTCCAAACTCGGATATATCATCTGGGGGTCCGAGGGGAGTCCAACGCAGAAGGTTTGGTTGAAATCGGGCCGGTGGTTTTGGAGAAAATGACCAAAAACCAAACAGGCGATTTTAAAAAGACGACAGGTACGCGCCTGTCATCTTTTTTTGACCAAATTTTTTTTTTTTTTGACCAAAAATTAAAATTTCTCCAAATTTCTCCAAACTCGGATATATCATCTGGGGGTCCGAGGGGAGTCCAACGCAGAAGGTTTGGTTGAAATCGGGCCGGTGGTTTTGGAGAAAATGACCAAAAACCAAACAGGCGATTTTAAAAAGACGACAGGTACGCGCCTGTCGTCTTTTTTTGACCAAATTTTTTTTTTTTTTTTTGACCAAAAATTTAATTTTTTCCAAACTCGGATATATCATCTGGGGGTCCGAGGGGAGTCCAACGCAGAAGGTTTGGTTGAAATCGGGCCGGTGGTTTTGGAGAAAATGACCAAAAACCAAACAGGCGATTTTAAAAAGACGACAGGTACGCGCCTGACGTCTTTTTTTGACCAAATTTTTTTTTTTTTTTGACCAAAAATTAAAATTTCTCCAAATTTCTCCAAACTCGGATATATCATCTGGGGGTCCGAGGGGAGTCCAACGCAGAAGGTTTGGTTGAAATCGGGCCGGTGGTTTTGGAGAAAATGAACAAAAACCAAACAGGCGATTTTAAAAAGACGACAGGTACGCGCCTGTCGTCTTTTTTTGATCAAATTTTTTTTTTATTTATACCAAAAATTAAAATTTCTCCAAACTCGGATATATCATCTGGGGGTCCAAGGGGAGTCCAACGCAGAAGGTTTGGTTGAAATCGGGCCGGTGGTTTTGGAGAAAATGACCAAAAACCAAACAGGCGATTTTAAAAAGACGGCAGGTACGCGCCTGTCGTCTTTTTTTGACCAAATTTTTTTTTTTTTTTGACCAAAAATTAAAATTTCTCCAAATTTCTCCAAACTCGGATATATCATCTGGGGGTCCGAGGGGAGTCCAACGCAGAAGGTTTGGTTGAAATCGGGCCGGTGGTTTTGGAGAAAATGACCAATAACCAAACAGGCGATTTTAAAAAGACGGCAGGTACGCGCCTGTCGTCTTTTTTTGACCAAATTTTTTTTTTTTTTTGACCAAAAATTAAAATTTCTCCAAATTTCTCCAAACTCGGATATATCATCTGGGGGTCCGAGGGGAGTCCAACGCAGAAGGTTTGGTTGAAATCGGGCCGGTGGTTTTGGAGAAAATGACCAAAAACCAAACAGGCGATTTTAAAAAGACGACAGGTACGCGCCTGTCGTCTTTTTTGACCAAATTTTTTTTTTTTTGACCAAAAATTAAAATTTCTCCAAACTCGGATATATCATCTGGGGGTCCGAGGGGAGTCCAACGCAGAAGGTTTGGTTGAAATCGGGCCGGTGGTTTTGGAGAAAATGACCAAAAACCAAACAGGCGATTTTAAAAAGACGACAGGTACGCGCCTGTCGTCTTTTTTGACCAAATTTTTTTTTTTTTTGACCAAAAATTAAAATTTCTCCAAACTCGGATATATCATCTGGGGGTCCGAGGGGAGTCCAACGCAGAAGGTTTGGTTGAAATCGGGCCGGTGGTTTTGGAGAAAATGACCAAAAACCAAACAGGCGATTTTAAAAAGACGACAGGTACGCGCCTGTCGTCTTTTTTTGACCAAATTTTTTTTTTTTTTATACCAAAAATTAAATTTTCTCCAAACTCGGATATATCATCTGGGGGTCCGAGGGGAGTCCAACGCAGAAGGTTTGGTTGAAATCGGGCCGGTGGTTTTGGAGAAAATGACCAAAAACCAAACAGGCGATTTTAAAAAGACGACAGGTACGCGCCTGTCTTTTTTGACCAATTTTTTTTTTTTTATACCAAAAATTAAAATTTCTCCAAACTTGGATATATCATCTGGGGGTCCGAGGGGAGTCCAACGCAGAAGGTTTGGTTGAAATCGGGCCGGTGGTTTTGGAGAAAATGACCAAAAACCAAACAGGCGATTTTAAAAAGACGACAGGTACGCGCCTGTCGTCTTTTTTGACCAAATTTTTTTTTTTTTTGACCAAAAATTAAAATTTCTCCAAACTCGGATATATCATCTGGGGGTCCGAGGGGAGTCCAACGCAGAAGGTTTGGTTGAAATCGGGCCGGTGGTTTTGGAGAAAATGACCAAAAACCAAACAGGCGATTTTAAAAAGACGACAGGTACGCGCCTGTCGTCTTTTTTTGACCAAATTTTTTTTTTTTTTATACCAAAAATTAAATTTTCTCCAAACTCGGATATATCATCTGGGGGTCCGAGGGGAGTCCAACGCAGAAGGTTTGGTTGAAATCGGGCCTGTGGTTCTGGAGAAAATGACCAAAAACCAAACAGGCGATTTTAAAAAGACGACAGGTACGCGCCTGTCGTCTTTTTTTGACCAAATTTTTTTTTTTTTTTGACCAAAAATTAAAATTTCTCCAAATTTCTCCAAACTCGGATATATCATCTGGGGGTCCGAGGGGAGTCCAACGCAGAAGGTTTGGTTGAAATCGGGCCGGTGGTTTTGGAGAAAATGACCAAAAACCAAACAGGCGATTTTAAAAAGACGACAGGTACGCGCCTGTCGTCTTTTTTTGACCAAATTTTTTTTTTTTTTTTTGACCAAAAATTTAATTTTTTCCAAACTCTGATATATCATCTGGGGGTCCGAGGGGAGTCCAACGCAGAAGGTTTGGTTGAAATCGGGCCGGTGGTTTTGGAGAAAATGACCAAAAACCAAACAGGCGATTTTAAAAAGACGACAGGTACGCGCCTGTCGTCTTTTTTTGACCAAATTTTTTTTTTTTTTATACCAAAAATTAAAATTTCTCCAAACTCGGATATATCATCTGGGGGTCCGAGGGGAGTCCAACGCAGAAGGTTTGGTTGAAATCGGGCCGGTGGTTTTGGAGAAAATGACCAAAAACCAAACAGGCGATTTTAAAAAGACGACAGGTACGCGCCTGTCGTCTTTTTTTGACCAAATTTTTTTTTTTTTTTTGACCAAAAATTAAAATTTCTCCAAACTCGGATATATCATCTGACCAAAAACCAAACAGGCGATTTTAAAAAGACGACAGGTACGCGCCTGTCGTCTTTTTTTGACCAAATTTTTTTTTTTTTTTGACCAAAAATTAAAATTTCTCCAAATTTCTCCAAACTCGGATATATCATCTGGGGGTCCGAGGGGAGTCCAACACAGAAGGTTTGGTTGAAATCGGGCCGGTGGTTTTGGAGAAAATGACGACAGGTACGCGCCTGTCGTCTTTTTTTGACCAAATTTTTTTTTTTTTTATACCAAAAATTAAAATTTCTCCAAACTCGGATATATCATCTGGGGGTCCGAGGGGAGTCCAACGCAGAAGGTTTGGTTGAAATCGGGCCGGTGGTTTTGGAGAAAATGACCAAAAACCAAACAGGCGATTTTAAAAAGACGACAGGTACGCGCCTGTCGTCTTTTTTTGACCAAATTTTTTTTTTTTTTTTTGACCAAAAATTTAATTTTTTCCAAACTCGGATATATCATCTGGGGGTCCGAGGGGAGTCCAACGCAGAAGGTTTGGTTGAAATCGGGCCGGTGGTTTTGGAGAAAATGACCAAAAACCAAACAGGCGATTTTAAAAAGACGACAGGTACGCGCCTGTCGTCTTTTTTTGACCAAAATTTTTTTTTTTTTGACCAAAAATTAAAATTTCTCCAAACTCGGATATATCATCTGGGGGTCCGAGGGGAGTCCAACGCAGAAGGTTTGGTTGAAATCGGGCCGGTGGTTTTGGAGAAAATGACCAAAAACCAAACAGGCGATTTTAAAAAGACGACAGGTACGCGCCTGTCTTTTTTTGACCAATTTTTTTTTTTTTTTTGACCAAAAATTAAAATTTCTCCAAACTCGGATATATCATCTGGGGGTCCGAGGGGAGTCCAACGCAGAAGGTTTGGTTGAAATCGGGCCGGTGGTTTTGGAGAAAATGACCAAAAACCAAACAGGCGATTTTAAAAAGACGACAGGTACGCGCCTGTCGTCTTTTTTTGACCAATTTTTTTTTTTTTTTATACCAAAAATTAAAATTTCTCCAAACTCGGATATATCATCTGGGGGTCCGAGGGGAGTCCAACGCAGAAGGTTTGGTTGAAATCGGGCCGGTGGTTTTGGAGAAAATGACCAAAAACCAAACAGGCGATTTTAAAAAGACGACAGGTACGCGCCTGTCGTCTTTTTTTGACCAAATTTTTTTTTTTTTTATACCAAAAATTAAAATTTCTCCAAACTCGGATATATCATCTGGGGGTCCGAGGGGAGTCCAACGCAGAAGGTTTGGTTGAAATCGGGCCGGTGGTTTTGGAGAAAATGACCAAAAACCAAACAGGCGATTTTAAAAAGACGACAGGTACGCGCCTGTCGTCATGGCTGACACGACACAGCGTGCTGAGGGAGCTCCGCACTCCCGCAGCAAACCTGAGATTTTCAGAACCACGGATGGTAGAGTGATAGTAGAAGATGAGCTACTGAACTTTATTGTGGTGAAGATGAGAACTTTAAATCATGATGAAATTATCCTGCTGATTACGCACAACTTTAGCTCTGAGCGGATAGAGTCATCTAAGAAGACGCTGTTTGAGGTCTGTCCAAACACCTCCATCCGTTGTGTCTCACACAAAGGCGCACAAAAAGATATTAACAACGTAAAAATGTGCCTGAAAGTGCTGAATGAATGTGGCGAGGATATACCGAGATTCGTCTCCCACTACCTGGACGATCTCCCTCCTGTCTCATTCAACCACCTTGATGTGTCGACGCTTCTGGGAAGAATGGAGCAGATAAATGGTGATATCTGCTGCCTGAAAAGAACACTTGAATCACAAACAAATGCCTGTGAAAGTCTACAGGTGGTGACTGCTACTCTTGATGGCAGGCTGTCTGCTCTGGAGAAGCCGCCGGGTTCCCGTAGGGACGCCGGCAATGAGGTGCACAGACAGGTAGCAACAACCGGGGAAACTCCTGAGTCGGGGCAGTTTACAACTGCGGCCATGGCTCCGCTGGCTCCGCCGCCTCCGACCGCTGGATTGCGATCCCCCGCGTGGAGTGTTGTTGTTAAAGAAAGCCGTCGCATGAAACCAGCACCTGCAGGCTCCGACACCCAAGTGAAACCTCGTCTGACAAAGGCTACGGGGAAACGTGAGCAAAAGCGGACTGGAATAACTGGCACAAGCACGGGAGGCAACATACGAGCTGTCAAGACAAAACTGGTGAGTGTGTTTGCAACCAGATTTGACCCGAGCCTTGACGCTGATACTCTCTGTGACTATTTAAAAGAGAAGCTGGGGCGAGAGGTAAAATGCCGTAAGATTGAATCGGCCTACAACAGATGCAGCTCTTTCCATGTCAGTGCTGAGTGTGGTGAAGTTGCGGAACTATATGATCCTCAGCTATGGCCAGATGGCTGCTTTGTCCGACGTTATTATGAGAAGCGCTGGCCAAGAGGCTCAACAGGTGTAACAGGCGCATCGTCTGGGTCAGAGGGCTCAAAGAAAAGCAGCGCACTGAGGGATGATATGCCTGGGAGGAGTGGACTGTAAATCAAGATTCGCGTAATATCATACAATGTGCGTGGCCTGCGTGTGGGGCACAGTGCAGCTGACGTAACAAGACGTTTGGTGGTTGACGCTTTACTGAAGGAGTGTGACATTCTGTGCCTTCAAGAAACCTGGCTTGCTAAACAAGACTTGCATAATCTGAGTACACTCCATAAGGACTTCCATGGTGCTGGAGAGTCCACCACAGACCTTAGCACAAAAATAGTACAAGGGAGGATACCTGGAGGTGTGGCAGTATTCTGGAATAAGAAATATGATCCATTTGTTAATGTTTTAAGATTGAATGTCGACTGGGCCATTGGGCTTGAAATCAATTGTAATAAAAAGAAGTTCACACTCATAAATATTTATACACCTTATGAGTCTCGTGAATTTGAGGATGAATTTTTGAGTAGATTAGCAACCATACATTCCTTCATTGAGGATAATGGCTCATCTTCTGTCTTTGTTGTTGGGGATTTTAACGCTGATTTGTCTGATCAGAAATCTTTATTTGCTAAACATCTGCTACAATTTTGTAGTGATGGCAATCTCATATTATCCAGTAAAATCTTCCTGCCTGACAACAGTTTTACCTATGTCAGTGAAGCCTGGCACACAACATCGTGGCTTGACCACTGCTTGTGTACAGCAGATGCCCATGCATCTATAGATAACATGGATATATATTATGGAATGGCTACTACTGATCATATACCAATTGTGATCTCCTTGAATGTTGAAAATATACCATTGCTTGTTGATAAAGTTGCTGACACTAATAATGGAAGGTTGGATTGGTCAAATCTGACTAAGGAGGATTTAAATCGATATTTTATTGAAACTGAAAACTTGTTAAGTAATATTGAGTTGCCTATTGATGCTCTTCTGTGTTTTAACATGAACTGTAAAAATCCAAATCATAGTATCAAACTCTGTGGTATGTATGACAATATTGTGGCTGTCCTCAATGCTTCTAGTAAGCCCTTAAGTAAACATAAAAACAAGGCTTGTAACATCAAACCTGGATGGAATGACTTTGTAGCTGAACAGCATGCTGCAGCGAGAGAAGCTTTCAAACTCTGGTCACATGCTGGTAGGCCCAGACAAGGGACATTATTTGAGCATAAAAAACTTACCAATGCAAAATATAAATATGCACTACGTTTTATTAAAAGACATGAGAACAAAATGAGAGCTGATTCACTTGCCAGGAAGTTGAGGGATAATAATCCCTATGATTTCTGGAAAGAGGTCAGAGTTATGAACAACTGTAAATCCTACCATCTAACATAGAGGGAGCTTGTGAACCAGCCAAGATAGCTGAGCTCTGGCGTGAACACTATTGTAATTTATTTAATTGTGTTAAAAGTAATGTATTGAAGGTAGAAAATGTTGACTCTTCTGTGAATATGATTATTAGATCTGACGATGTATATCAAGTCATTGGGATGATAGAAAGCAACAAGGCTTGTGGTATAGATCTCATAACAGCTGAGCACTTAAAAAATGCCAGCCAAAGGCTCTGCCCTCTCCTCGCAATGTGCTTTACAGGTTTCATGATTCATGGGGTCCTCCCAGACTCTCTCACCTCTGTTCTGTTGGTGCCTGTCATTAAGGACAAGGTTGGGAAACTAAACTGCATGGATAACTATAGACCTATCGCTCTTGCTAGCATTTTATCCAAAGTGCTAGAAAGGATCTTATTAACAAGAATAGAAACGTTTATTTTAACCATGGATAATCAATTTGGTTTTAAAAGAAATCACAGTACAGACATGTGTATATATGCTCTTAAAGAAATTGTAGCTCATTATAAAAGTCAGAATTCCACTGTATTTTTGTGTTTCATAGATGCATCTAAGGCATTTGACAGAATAAATCATGAAAAATTATTTTTGAAACTGTCAGCCAGAGGTATTCCAAAGTACATACTTAGAATACTTGTATTCTGGTATGCCAACCAAACAATGAGGGTCAAATGGGGTAATGTTGTGTCGGCCCCGTTTCATGTAAATAATGGTGTTCGCCAAGGTGGCATTTTGTCCCCCATTTTGTTTAATGTATACATGGATGACCTGTCAAAACAGCTGAACACATGTAACACAGGCTGTCTTGTTGGAAATACTGTTGTAAATCATTTAATGTATGCTGATGACCTGGTTATTTTTAGTCCA
Source organism: Trachurus trachurus (assembly GCF_905171665.1). Classification (NCBI taxonomy): domain Eukaryota; kingdom Metazoa; phylum Chordata; class Actinopteri; order Carangiformes; family Carangidae; genus Trachurus; species Trachurus trachurus. The sequence continues at coordinate 11,643 of NW_028155146.1, read as the reverse complement.
TACAGTGCTGGCCTACAAAGTTTGTTAAAGGTATGTTCACAGTATGGGAATGCTTATGACATTAAATTTAATGACAAGAAAAGTAATGTCATGATAGTCAGGAGCAAAGAGGACAAGAAATTAGTGTTTCCTCAGTTCTTCCTAGATGATAAACCGCTCATGACATGTCAGGAGACAAAGTATCTTGGGCATGTTCTTACTGATGATTGGCATGATGATAGAGATATTTATAGGCAGTGTTCAAAGCAATATGCTCAAGCTAATATGCTCCTTCGTAGGTTTAGTATGTGCTCAGTTGATGTTAAATGTTCCCTGTTTAGATCTTTCTGTACACCAATGTATACAGCTCACCTCTGGTGTAGCTATAAGAAAAGCAGTATGCGGCGGCTCATAGTGGCCTACAATGATGGACTGAGGTTGTTGCTTCAGGTGCCCAGGTGGCACAGTGCGAGTCAACTCTTTGTTAATTTAAATGTACCCAATTGTGAAGCACTTCTGAGAAATTTAATGTATCGATTTATGTGCCGCCTGGATGACTCGGGGAACAGCATTATTGGGGCTTTGACCAGCCCTGATAGGAGCTGCTATAGGTATTTCTCCAGGCTTAGAAAACACTGGTGGGATAGCCTGCTTATGAATTATGTGGAGAATTGATTCTCTGTCTTTGTGTATGTCTTTTTTCTCTCTCTCCTTCTTAAATCTGTTTTTTAACATGTCTGTTGTTGTTGATATGGACCGCTTGTTGTGTCTGCAATAAAGATTAATATCATCTGGGGGTCCGAGGGGAGTCCAACGCAGAAGGTTTGGTTGAAATCGGGCCGGTGGTTTTGGAGAAAATGACCAAAAACCAAACAGGCGATTTTAAAAAGACGACAGGTACGCGCCTGTCGTCTTTTTTTGACCAAATTTTTTTTTTTTTTTTTACCAAAAATTAAAATTTCTCCAAATTTCTCCAAACTCGGATATATCATCTGGGGGTCCGAGGGGAGTCCAACGCAGAAGGTTTGGTTGAAATCGGGCCGATGGTTTTGGAGAAAATGACCAAAAACCAAACAGGCGATTTTAAAAAGACGACAGGTACGCGCCTGTCGTCTTTTTTTGACCAAATTTTTTTTTTTTTTATACCAAAAATTAAAATTTCTCCAAACTCGGATATATCATCTGGGGGTCCGAGGGGAGTCCAACGCAGAAGGTTTGGTTGAAATCGGGCCGGTGGTTTTGGAGAAAATGACCAAAAACCAAACAGGCGATTTTAAAAAGACGACAGGTACGCGCCTGTCGTCTTTTTTTGACCAAATTTTTTTTTTTTTTTTTACCAAAAATTAAAATTTCTCCAAATTTCTCCAAACTCGGATATATCATCTGGGGGTCCGAGGGGAGTCCAACGCAGAAGGTTTGGTTGAAATCGGGCCGGTGGTTTTGGAGAAAATGACCAAAAACCAAACAGGCGATTTTAAAAAGACGACAGGTACGCGCCTGTCGTCTTTTTTTGACCAATTTTTTTTTTTTTTTGACCAAAAATTTAAATTTCTCCAAACTCGGATATATCATCTGGGGGTCCGAGGGGAGTCCAACGCAGAAGGTTTGGTTGAAATCGGGCCGGTGGTTTTGGAGAAAATGACCAAAAACCAAACAGGCGATTTTAAAAAGACGACAGGTACGCGCCTGTCGTCTTTTTTTGACCAAATTTTTTTTTTTTTTTACCAAAAATTAAAATTTCTCCAAATTTCTCCAAACTCGGATATATCATCTGGGGGTCCGAGGGGAGTCCAACGCAGAAGGTTTGGTTGAAATCGGGCCGGTGGTTTTGGAGAAAATGACCAAAAACCAAACAGGCGATTTTAAAAAGACGACAGGTACGCGCCTGTCGTCTTTTTTTGACCAATTTTTTTTTTTTTTTGACCAAAAATTTAAATTTCTCCAAACTCGGATATATCATCTGGGGGTCCGAGGGGAGTCCAACGCAGAAGGTTTGGTTGAAATCGGGCCGGTGGTTTTGGAGAAAATGACCAAAAACCAAACAGGCGATTTTAAAAAGACGACAGGTACGCGCCTGTCGTCTTTTTTTGACCAAATTTTTTTTTTTTTTTTGACCAAAAATTTAATTTTTTCCAAACTCTGATATATCATCTGGGGGTCCGAGGGGAGTCCAACGCAGAAGGTTTGGTTGAAATCGGGCCGGTGGTTTTGGAGAAAATGACCAAAAACCAAACAGGCGATTTTAAAAAGACGACAGGTACGCGCCTGTCGTCTTTTTTTGACCAAATTTTTTTTTTTTTTTGACCAAAAATTAAAATTTCTCCAAACTCGGATATATCATCTGGGGGTCCGAGGGGAGTCCAACGCAGAAGGTTTGGTTGAAATCGGGCCGGTGGTTTTGGAGAAAATGACCAAAAACCAAACAGGCGATTTTAAAAAGACGACAGGTACGCGCCTGTCTTTTTTTGACCAAATTTTTTTTTTTTTTTGACCAAAAATTAAAATTTCTCCAAACTCGGATATATCATCTGGGGGTCCGAGGGGAGTCCAACGCAGAAGGTTTGGTTGAAATCGGGCCGGTGGTTTTGGAGAAAATGACCAAAAACCAAACAGGCGATTTTAAAAAGACGACAGGTACGCGCCTGTCGTCTTTTTTTGACCAAATTTTTTTTTTTTTTTTACCAAAAATTAAAATTTCTTCAAATTTCTCCAAACTCGGATATATCATCTGGGGGTCCGAGGGGAGTCCAACGCAGAAGGTTTGGTTGAAATCGGGCCGGTGGTTTTGGAGAAAATGACCAAAAACCAAACAGGCGATTTTAAAAAGACGACAGGTACGCGCCTGTCGTCTTTTTTTGACCAAATTTTTTTTTTTTTTTTGACCAAAAATTTAATTTTTTCCAAACTCTGATATATCATCTGGGGGTCCGAGGGGAGTCCAACGCAGAAGGTTTGGTTGAAATCGGGCCGGTGGTTTTGGAGAAAATGACCAAAAACCAAACAGGCGATTTTAAAAAGACGACAGGTACGCGCCTGTCGTCTTTTTTTGACCAAATTTTTTTTTTTTTTTTGACCAAAAATTAAAATTTCTCCAAATTTCTCCAAACTCGGATATATCATCTGGGGGTCCGAGGGGAGTCCAACGCAGAAGGTTTGGTTGAAATCGGGCCGGTGGTTTTGGAGAAAATGACCAAAAACCAAACAGGCGATTTTAAAAAGACGACAGGTACGCGCCTGTCGTCTTTTTTTGACCAAATTTTTTTTTTTTTTTTGACCAAAAATTTAATTTTTTCCAAACTCTGATATATCATCTGGGGGTCCGAGGGGAGTCCAACGCAGAAGGTTTGGTTGAAATCGGGCCGGTGGTTTTGGAGAAAATGACCAAAAACCAAACAGGCGATTTTAAAAAGACGACAGGTACGCGCCTGTCGTCTTTTTTTGACCAAATTTTTTTTTTTTTTTTTACCAAAAATTAAAATTTCTCCAAATTTCTCCAAACTCGGATATATCATCTGGGGGTCCGAGGGGAGTCCAACGCAGAAGGTTTGGTTGAAATCGGGCCGGTGGTTTTGGAGAAAATGACCAAAAACCAAACAGGCGATTTTAAAAAGACGACAGGTACGCGCCTGTCGTCTTTTTTTGACCAAATTTTTTTTTTTTTGACCAAAAATTTAAATTTCTCCAAACTCGGATATATCATCTGGGGGTCCGAGGGGAGTCCAACGCAGAAGGTTTGGTTGAAATCGGGCCGGTGGTTTTGGAGAAAATGACCAAAAACCAAACAGGCGATTTTAAAAAGACGACAGGTACGCGCCTGTCGTCTTTTTTTGACCAAATTTTTTTTTTTTTTTTGACCAAAAATTTAATTTTTTCCAAACTCGGATATATCATCTGGGGGTCCGAGGGGAGTCCAACGCAGAAGGTTTGGTTGAAATCGGGCCGGTGGTTTTGGAGAAAATGACCAAAAACCAAACAGGCGATTTTAAAAAGACGACAGGTACGCGCCTGTCGTCTTTTTTTGACCAATTTTTTTTTTTTTTTTTACCAAAAATTAAATTTCAATTTCTCCAAACTCGGATATATCATCTGGGGGTCCGAGGGGAGTCCAACGCAGAAGGTTTGGTTGAAATCGGGCCGGTGGTTTTGGAGAAAATGACCAAAAACCAAACAGGCGATTTTAAAAAGACGACAGGTACGCGCCTGTCGTCTTTTTTTGACCAAATTTTTTTTTTTTTTTTGACCAAAAATTTAATTTTTTCCAAACTCTGATATATCATCTGGGGGTCCGAGGGGAGTCCAACGCAGAAGGTTTGGTTGAAATCGGGCCGGTGGTTTTGGAGAAAATGACCAAAAACCAAACAGGCGATTTTAAAAAGACGACAGGTACGCGCCTGTCGTCTTTTTTTGACCAAATTTTTTTTTTTTTTTTTACCAAAAATTAAAATTTCTCCAAATTTCTCCAAACTCGGATATATCATCTGGGGGTCCGAGGGGAGTCCAACGCAGAAGGTTTGGTTGAAATCGGGCCGGTGGTTTTGGAGAAAATGACCAAAAACCAAACAGGCGATTTTAAAAAGACGACAGGTACGCGCCTGTCGTCTTTTTTTGACCAAATTTTTTTTTTTTTTTTGACCAAAAATTTAATTTTTTCCAAACTCTGATATATCATCTGGGGGTCCGAGGGGAGTCCAACGCAGAAGGTTTGGTTGAAATCGGGCCGGTGGTTTTGGAGAAAATGACCAAAAACCAAACAGGCGATTTTAAAAAGACGACAGGTACGCGCCTGTCGTCTTTTTTTGACCAATTTTTTTTTTTTTTATACCAAAAATTAAAATTTCTCCAAACTCGGATATATCATCTGGGGGTCCGAGGGGAGTCCAACGCAGAAGGTTTGGTTGAAATCGGGCCGGTGGTTTTGGAGAAAATGACCAAAAACCAAACAGGCGATTTTAAAAAGACGACAGGTACGCGCCTGTCGTCTTTTTTTGACCAAATTTTTTTTTTTTTTTTTGACCAAAAATTTAATTTTTCCAAACTCTGATATATCATCTGGGGGTCCGAGGGGAGTCCAACGCAGAAGGTTTGGTTGAAATCGGGCCGGTGGTTTTGGAGAAAATGACCAAAAACCAAACAGGCGATTTTAAAAAGACGACAGGTACGCGCCTGTCGTCTTTTTTTGACCAATTTTTTTTTTTTTTATACCAAAAATTAAAATTTCTCCAAACTCGGATATATCATCTGGGGGTCCGAGGGGAGTCCAACGCAGAAGGTTTGGTTGAAATCGGGCCGGTGGTTTTGGAGAAAATGACCAAAAACCAAACAGGCGATTTTAAAAAGACGACAGGTACGCGCCTGTCGTCTTTTTTGACCAAATTTTTTTTTTTTTTTTACCAAAAATTAAAATTTCTCCAAATTTCTCCAAACTCGGATATATCATCTGGGGGTCCGAGGGGAGTCCAACGCAGAAGGTTTGGTTGAAATCGGGCCGGTGGTTTTGGAGAAAATGACCAAAAACCAAACAGGCGATTTTAAAAAGACGACAGGTACGCGCCTGTCGTCTTTTTTTGACCAAATTTTTTTTTTTTTTTTGACCAAAAATTAAATTTTTTCCAAACTCTGATATATCATCTGGGGGTCCGAGGGGAGTCCAACGCAGAAGGTTTGGTTGAAATCGGGCCGGTGGTTTTGGAGAAAATGACCAAAAACCAAACAGGCGATTTTAAAAAGACGACAGGTACGCGCCTGTCGTCTTTTTTTGACCAAATTTTTTTTTTTTTTTTTACCAAAAATAAAAATTCTCCAATTTCTCCAAACTCGGATATATCATCTGGGGGTCCGAGGGGAGTCCAACGCAGAAGGTTTGGTTGAAATCGGGCCGGTGGTTTTGGAGAAAATGACCAAAAACCAAACAGGCGATTTTAAAAAGACGACAGGTACGCGCCTGTCGTCTTTTTTTGACCAATTTTTTTTTTTTTTTGACCAAAAATTTAAATTTCTCCAAACTCGGATATATCATCTGGGGGTCCGAGGGGAGTCCAACGCAGAAGGTTTGGTTGAAATCGGGCCTGTGGTTTTGGAGAAAATGACCAAAAACCAAACAGGCGATTTTAAAAAGACGACAGGTACGCGCCTGTCGTCTTTTTTTGACCAAATTTTTTTTTTTTTTTTGACCAAAAATTTAATTTTTTCCAAACTCTGATATATCATCTGGGGGTCCGAGGGGAGTCCAACGCAGAAGGTTTGGTTGAAATCGGGCCGGTGGTTTTGGAGAAAATGACCAAAAACCAAACAGGCGATTTTAAAAAGACGACAGGTACGCGCCTGTCGTCTTTTTTTGACCAATTTTTTTTTTTTTTTATACCAAAAATTAAAATTTCTCCAAACTCGGATATATCATCTGGGGGTCCGAGGGGAGTCCAACGCAGAAGGTTTGGTTGAAATCGGGCCGGTGGTTTTGGAGAAAATGACCAAAAACCAAACAGGCGATTTTAAAAAGACGACAGGTACGCGCCTGTCGTCTTTTTTTGACCAAATTTTTTTTTTTTTTTTACCAAAAATTAAAATTTCTCCAAACTCGGATATATCATCTGGGGGTCCGAGGGGAGTCCAACGCAGAAGGTTTGGTTGAAATCGGGCCGGTGGTTTTGGAGAAAATGACCAAAAACCAAACAGGCGATTTTAAAAAGACGACAGGTACGCGCCTGTCGTCTTTTTTTGACCAAATTTTTTTTTTTTTTTTGACCAAAAATTTAATTTTTCCAAACTCGGATATATCATCTGGGGGTCCGAGGGGAGTCCAACGCAGAAGGTTTGGTTGAAATCGGGCCGGTGGTTTTGGAGAAAATGACCAAAAACCAAACAGGAGATTTTAAAAAGACGACAGGTACGCGCCTGTCGTCTTTTTTGACCAATTTTTTTTTTTTTTTTGACCAAAAATTAAAATTTCTCCAAACTCGGATATATCATCTGGGGGTCCGAGGGGAGTCCAACGCAGAAGGTTTGGTTGAAATCGGGCCGGTGGTTTTGGAGAAAATGACCAAAAACCAAACAGGCGATTTTAAAAAGACGACAGGTACGCGCCTGTCGTCTTTTTTTGACCAAATTTTTTTTTTTTTTTTTACCAAAAATTAAAATTTCTCCAAATTTCTCCAAACTCGGATATATCATCTGGGGGTCCGAGGGGAGTCCAACGCAGAAGGTTTGGTTGAAATCGGGCCGGTGGTTTTGGAGAAAATGACCAAAAACCAAACAGGCGATTTTAAAAAGACGACAGGTACGCGCCTGTCGTCTTTTTTTGACCAAATTTTTTTTTTTTTTTTACCAAAAATTAAAATTTCTCCAAATTTCTCCAAACTCGGATATATCATCTGGGGGTCCGAGGGGAGTCCAACGCAGAAGGTTTGGTTGAAATCGGGCCGGTGGTTTTGGAGAAAATGACCAAAAACCAAACAGGCGATTTTAAAAAGACGACAGGTACGCGCCTGTCGTCTTTTTTTGACCAAATTTTTTTTTTTTTTTTGACCAAAAATTTAATTTTTTCCAAACTCTGATATATCATCTGGGGGTCCGAGGGGAGTCCAACGCAGAAGGTTTGGTTGAAATCGGGCCGGTGGTTTTGGAGAAAATGACCAAAAACCAAACAGGCGATTTTAAAAAGACGACAGGTACGCGCCTGTCGTCTTTTTTTGACCAAATTTTTTTTTTTTTTTTTACCAAAAATTTAATTTTTTCCAAACTCTGATATATCATCTGGGGGTCCGAGGGGAGTCCAACGCAGAAGGTTTGGTTGAAATCGGGCCGGTGGTTTTGGAGAAAATGACCAAAAACCAAACAGGCGATTTTAAAAAGACGACAGGTACGCGCCTGTCTTTTTTTGACCAATTTTTTTTTTTTTTTTGACCAAAAATTAAAATTTCTCCAAACTCGGATATATCATCTGGGGGTCCGAGGGGAGTCCAACGCAGAAGGTTTGGTTGAAATCGGGCCGGTGGTTTTGGAGAAAATGACCAAAAACCAAACAGGCGATTTTAAAAAGACGACAGGTACGCGCCTGTCGTCTTTTTTTGACCAAATTTTTTTTTTTTTTGACCAAAAATTAAAATTTCTCCAAACTCGGATATATCATCTGGGGGTCCGAGGGGAGTCCAACGCAGAAGGTTTGGTTGAAATCGGGCCGGTGGTTTTGGAGAAAATGACCAAAAACCAAACAGGCGATTTTAAAAAGACGACAGGTACGCGCCTGTCGTCTTTTTTTGACCAAATTTTTTTTTTTTTTATACCAAAAATTAAAATTTCTCCAAACTCGGATATATCATCTGGGGGTCCGAGGGGAGTCCAACGCAGAAGGTTTGGTTGAAATCGGGCCGGTGGTTTTGGAGAAAATGACCAAAAACCAAACAGGCGATTTTAAAAAGACGACAGGTACGCGCCTGTCGTCTTTTTTTGACCAAATTTTTTTTTTTTTTTTCCCAAAAATTAAAATTTCAATTTCTCCAAACTCGGATATATCATCTGGGGGTCCGAGGGGAGTCCAACGCAGAAGGTTTGGTTGAAATCGGGCCGGTGGTTTTGGAGAAAATGACCAAAAACCAAACAGGCGATTTTAAAAAGACGACAGGTACGCGCCTGTCGTCTTTTTTTGACCAAATTTTTTTTTTTTTTTTACCAAAAATTAAAATTTCTCCAAATTTCTCCAAACTCGGATATATCATCTGGGGGTCCGAGGGGAGTCCAACGCAGAAGGTTTGGTTGAAATCGGGCCGGTGGTTTTGGAGAAAATGACCAAAAACCAAACAGGCGATTTTAAAAAGACGACAGGTACGCGCCTGTCGTCTTTTTTTGACCAAATTTTTTTTTTTTTTTTGACCAAAAATTTAATTTTTTCCAAACTCTGATATATCATCTGGGGGTCCGAGGGGAGTCCAACGCAGAAGGTTTGGTTGAAATCGGGCTGGTGGTTTTGGAGAAAATGACCAAAAACCAAACAGGCGATTTTAAAAAGACGACAGGTACGCGCCTGTCGTCTTTTTTGACCAATTTTTTTTTTTTTTTTGACCAAAAATTAAAATTTCTCCAAACTCGGATATATCATCTGGGGGTCCGAGGGGAGTCCAACGCAGAAGGTTTGGTTGAAATCGGGCCGGTGGTTTTGGAGAAAATGACCAAAAACCAAACAGGCGATTTTAAAAAGACGACAGGTACGCGCCTGTCGTCTTTTTTTGACCAAATTTTTTTTTTTTTTTTGACCAAAAATTTAATTTTTTCCAAACTCTGATATATCATCTGGGGGTCCGAGGGGAGTCCAACGCAGAAGGTTTGGTTGAAATCGGGCCGGTGGTTTTGGAGAAAATGACCAAAAACCAAACAGGCGATTTTAAAAAGACGACAGGTACGCGCCTGTCGTCTTTTTTTGACCAAATTTTTTTTTTTTTTTGACCAAAAATTAAAATTTCTCCAAATTTCTCCAAACTCGGATATATCATCTGGGGGTCCGAGGGGAGTCCAACGCAGAAGGTTTGGTTGAAATCGGGCCGGTGGTTTTGGAGAAAATGACCAAAAACCAAACAGGCGATTTTAAAAAGACGACAGGTACGCGCCTGTCGTCTTTTTTTGACCAAATTTTTTTTTTTTTTTTTACCAAAAATTAAAATTTCTCCAAATTTCTCCAAACTCGGATATATCATCTGGGGGTCCGAGGGGAGTCCAACGCAGAAGGTTTGGTTGAAATCGGGCCGGTGGTTTTGGAGAAAATGACCAAAAACCAAACAGGCGATTTTAAAAAGACGACAGGTACGCGCCTGTCGTCTTTTTTTGACCAAATTTTTTTTTTTTTTTTGACCAAAAATTAAATTTTTTCCAAACTCTGATATATCATCTGGGGGTCCGAGGGGAGTCCAACGCAGAAGGTTTGGTTGAAATCGGGCCGGTGGTTTTGGAGAAAATGACCAAAAACCAAACAGGCGATTTTAAAAAGACGACAGGTACGCGCCTGTCGTCTTTTTTTGACCAATTTTTTTTTTTTTATACCAAAAATTTAAATTTCTCCAAACTCGGATATATCATCTGGGGGTCCGAGGGGAGTCCAACGCAGAAGGTTTGGTTGAAATCGGGCCGGTGGTTTTGGAGAAAATGACCAAAAACCAAACAGGCGATTTTAAAAAGACGACAGGTACGCGCCTGTCGTCTTTTTTTGACCAAATTTTTTTTTTTTTTTGACCAAAAATTTAATTTTTTCCAAACTCTGATATATCATCTGGGGGTCCGAGGGGAGTCCAACGCAGAAGGTTTGGTTGAAATCGGGCCGGTGGTTCTGGAGAAAATGACCAAAAACCAAACAGGCGATTTTAAAAAGACGACAGGTACGCGCCTGTCGTCTTTTTTTGACCAATTTTTTTTTTTTTTTTTGACCAAAAATTGGTCAAAAAAAGACGACAGGTGCGTACCTGTCGTCTTTTTAAAATCGCCTGTTTGGTTTTTGGTCATTTTCTCCAAAACCACCGGCCCGATTTCAACCAAACCTTCTGCGTTGGACTCCCCTCGGACCCCCAGATGATATATCCGAGTTTGGAGAAATTTGGAGAAATTTTAATTTTTGGTAAAAAAAAAAAAAAAAATTTGGTCAAAAAAAGACGACAGGCGCGTACCTGTCGTCTTTTTAAAATCGCCTGTTTGGTTTTTGGTCATTTTCTCCAAAACCACCGGCCCGATTTCAACCAAACCTTCTGCGTTGGACTCCCCTCGGACCCCCAGATGATATATCCGAGTTTGGAGAAATTTTAATTTTTGGTATAAAAAAAAAAAAAAATGGTCAAAAAAAGACGACAGGCGCGTACCTGTCGTCTTTTTAAAATCGCCTGTTTGGTTTTTGGTCATTTTCTCCAAAACCACCGGCCCGATTTCAACCAAACCTTCTGCGTTGGACTCCCCTCGGACCCCCAGATGATATATCAGAGTTTGGAAAAAATTAAATTTTTGGTCAAAAAAAAAAAAAAAATTTGGTCAAAAAAAGACGACAGGCGCGTACCTGTCGTCTTTTTAAAATCGCCTGTTTGGTTTTTGGTCATTTTCTCCAAAACCACCGGCCCGATTTCAACCAAACCTTCTGCGTTGGACTCCCCTCGGACCCCCAGATGATATATCCGAGTTTGGAGAAATTTAAATTTTTGGTATAAAAAAAAAAAAAAATGGTCAAAAAAAGACGACAGGCGCGTACCTGTCGTCTTTTTAAAATCGCCTGTTTGGTTTTTGGTCATTTTCTCCAAAACCACCGGCCCGATTTCAACCAAACCTTCTGCGTTGGACTCCCCTCGGACCCCCAGATGATATATCCGAGTTTGGAGAAATTTTGAGAAATTTTAATTTTTGGTAAAAAAAAAAAAAAAAATTTGGTCAAAAAAAGACGACAGGCGCGTACCTGTCGTCTTTTTAAAATCGCCTGTTTGGTTTTTGGTCATTTTCTCCAAAACCACCGGCCCGATTTCAACCAAACCTTCTGCGTTGGACTCCCCTCGGACCCCCAGATGATATATCCGAGTTTGGAGAAATTTTAATTTTTGGTATAAAAAAAAAAAAAAATTTGGTCAAAAAAAGACGACAGGCGCGTACCTGTCGTCTTTTTAAAATCGCCTGTTTGGTTTTTGGTCATTTTCTCCAAAACCACCGGCC
>NW_028155147.1:0-34932 GCF_905171665.1 Trachurus trachurus | reverse complement strand
TAAAACAAGCTGTTTGGTGAATTTTCGACTGATTTCAAGCAAAAGTCCACACTCTGCTTGGAGACATCACAATTTGAAGTAAAACAAGCTGTTTGGTGAATTTTCGACTGATTTCAAGCAAAAGTCCACACTCTGTACAGCCTGTGTCAGCTTTGGTCGTTTTGGACAGATCTGGCCGTGGGAGGCCCAATTTGGCAAACGGAGCGTGGGGAGCTTGGAAACATCACAATTTGAAGTGAAATAAGCTGTTTGGTGAATTTTCAACTGATTTCCAGCAAAAGTCCACACTCTGCTTGGAGACATCACAATTTGAAGTGAAATAAGCTGTTTGGTGAATTTTCGACTGATTTCAAGCAAAAGTCCACACTCTGCTTGGAGACATCACAATTTGAAGTAAAACAAGCTGTTTGGTGAATTTTCGACTGATTTCAAGCAAAAGTCCACACTCTGTACAGCCTGTGTCAGCTTTGGTCGTTTTGGACAGATCTGGCCGTGGGAGGCCCAATTTGGCAAACGGAGCGTGGGGAGCTTGGAGACATCACAATTTGAAGTGAAATAAGCTGTTTGGTGAATTTTCAACTGATTTCCAGCAAAAGTCCACACTCTGCTTGGAGACATCACAATTTGAAGTGAAATAAGCTGTTTGGTGAATTTTCAACTGATTTCAAGCAAAAGTCCACACTCTGCTTGGAGACATCACAATTTGAAGTGAAATAAGCTGTTTGGTGAATTTTCGACTGATTTCAAGCAAAAGTCCACACTCTGCTTGGAGACATCACAATTTGAAGTAAAACAAGCTGTTTGGTGAATTTTCGACTGATTTCAAGCAAAAGTCCACACTCTGTACAGCCTGTGTCAGCTTTGGTCGTTTTGGACAGATCTGGCCGTGGGAGGCCCAATTTGGCAAACGGAGCGTGGGGAGCTTGGAGACATCACAATTTGAAGTGAAATAAGCTGTTTGGTGAATTTTCAACTGATTTCCAGCAAAAGTCCACACTCTGCTTGGAGACATCACAATTTGAAGTGAAATAAGCTGTTTGGTGAATTTTCGACTGATTTCAAGCAAAAGTCCACACTCTGCTTGGAGACATCACAATTTGAAGTAAAACAAGCTGTTTGGTGAATTTTCGACTGATTTCAAGCAAAAGTCCACACTCTGCTTGGAGACATCACAATTTGAAGTAAAACAAGCTGTTTGGTGAATTTTCGACTGATTTCAAGCAAAAGTCCACACTCTGCTTGGAGACATCACAATTTGAAGTAAAACAAGCTGTTTGGTGAATTTTCGACTGATTTCAAGCAAAAGTCCACACTCTGCACAGCCTGTGTCAGCTTTGGTCGTTTTGGACAGATCTGGCCGTGGGAGGCCCAATTTGGCAAACGGAGCGTGGGGAGCTTGGAAACATCACAATTTGAAGTGAAATAAGCTGTTTGGTGAATTTTCGACTGATTTCAAGCAAAAGTCCACACTCTGCTTGGAGACATCACAATTTGAAGTAAAACAAGCTGTTTGGTGGATTTTCGACTGATTGCAAGCAAAAGTCCACACTCTGCTTGGAGACATCACAATTTGAAGTAAAACAAGCTGTTTGGTGAATTTTCGACGGATTTCCAGCAAAAGTCCACACTCTGTACAGCCTGTGTCAGCTTTGGTCGTTTTGGACAGATCTGGCCGTGGGAGGCCCAATTTGGCAAACGGAGCGTGGGGAGCTTGGAACATCACAATTTGAAGTCAAATAAGCTGTTTGGTGGATTTTCAACTGATTTCCAGCAAAAGTCCACACTCTGCTTGGAGACATCACAATTTGAAGTGAAACAAGCTGTTTGGTGAATTTTCGACTTGAAGTAAAACAAGCTGTTTGGTGAATTTTCGACTGATTTCAAGCAAAAGTCCACACTCTGTACAGCCTGTGTCAGCTTTGGTCGTTTTGGACAGATCTGGCCGTGGGAGGCCCAATTTGGCAAACGGAGCGTGGGGAGCTTGGAACATCACAATTTGAAGTGAAATAAGCTGTTTGGTGAATTTTCAACTGATTTCCAGCAAAAGTCCACACTCTGCTTGGAGACATCACAATTTGAAGTGAAATAAGCTGTTTGGTGAATTTTCGACTGATTTCAAGCAAAAGTCCACACTCTGCTTGGAGACATCACAATTTGAAGGAAACAAGCTGTTTGGTGAATTTTCGACTGATTTCCAGCAAAAGTCCACACTCTGCTTGGAGACATCACAATTTGAAGTAAAACAAGCTGTTTGGTGAATTTTCGACTGATTTCAAGCAAAAGTCCACACTCTGTACAGCCTGTGTCAGCTTTGGTCGTTTTGGACAGATCTGGCCGTGGGAGGCCCAATTTGGCAAACGGAGCGTGGGGAGCTTGGAGACATCACAATTTGAAGTGAAATAAGCTGTTTGGTGAATTTTCGACTGATTTCCAGCAAAAGTCCACACTCTGCTTGGAGACATCACAATTTGTAGTAAAACAAGCTGTTTGGTGAATTTTCGACTGATTTCAAGCAAAAGTCCACACTATGCTCGGAGACATCACAATTTGTAGTAAAACAAGCTGTTTGGTGAATTTTCGACTGATTTCAAGCAAAAGTCCACACTATGCTCGGAGACATCACAATTCGAAGTGAAACAAGCTGTTTGGTGAATTTTCGACTGATTTCCAGCAAAAGTCCACACTCTGCTTGGAGACATCACAATTTGTAGTAAAACAAGCTGTTTGGTGAATTTTCGACTGATTTCAAGCAAAAGTCCACACTCTGTACAGCCTGTGTCAGCTTTGGTCGTTTTGGACAGATCTGGCCGTGGGAGGCCCAATTTGGCAAACGGAGCGTGGGGAGCTTGGAGACATCACAATTTGAAGTGAAATAAGCTGTTTGGTGAATTTTCAACTGATTTCCAGCAAAAGTCCACACTCTACTTGGAGACATCACAATTTGAAGTAAAACAAGCTGTTTGGTGAATTTTCGACTTGAAGTAAAACAAGCTGTTTGGTGAATTTTCGACTGATTTCAAGCAAAAGTCCACACTCTGTACAGCCTGTGTCAGCTTTGGTCGTTTTGGACAGATCTGGCCGTGGGAGGCCCAATTTGGCAAACGGAGCGTGGGGAGCTTGGAAACATCACAATTTGAAGTGAAATAAGCTGTTTGGTGAATTTTCGACTGATTTCAAGCAAAAGTCCACACTCTGCTTGGAGACATCACAATTTGAAGTAAAACAAGCTGTTTGGTGAATTTTCGACTGATTTCAAGCAAAAGTCCACACTCTGCACAGCCTGTGTCAGCTTTGGTCGTTTTGGACAGATCTGGCCGTGGGAGGCCCAATTTGGCAAACGGAGCGTGGGGAGCTTGGAAACATCACAATTTGAAGTGAAATAAGCTGTTTGGTGAATTTTCAACTGATTTCCAGCAAAAGTCCACACTCTGCTTGGAGACATCACAATTTGAAGTGAAATAAGCTGTTTGGTGAATTTTCGACTGATTTCAAGCAAAAGTCCACACTCTGCTTGGAGACATCACAATTTGAAGTAAAACAAGCTGTTTGGTGAATTTTCGACTGATTTCAAGCAAAAGTCCACACTCTGCTTGGAGACATCACAATTTGAAGTAAAACAGGCTGTTGGTGAATTTTCGACTGATTTCAAGCAAAAGTCCACACTCTGTACAGCCTGTGTCAGCTTTGGTCGTTTTGGACAGATCTGGCCGTGGGAGGCCCAATTTGGCAAACGGAGCGTGGGGAGCTTGGAAACATCACAATTTGAAGTGAAATAAGCTGTTTGGTGAATTTTCAACTGATTTCCAGCAAAAGTCCACACTCTGCTTGGAGACATCACAATTTGAAGTGAAATAAGCTGTTTGGTGAATTTTCGACTGATTTCAAGCAAAAGTCCACACTCTGCTTGGAGACATCACAATTTGAAGTAAAACAAGCTGTTTGGTGAATTTTCGACTGATTTCAAGCAAAAGTCCACACTCTGTACAGCCTGTGTCAGCTTTGGTCGTTTTGGACAGATCTGGCCGTGGGAGGCCCAATTTGGCAAACGGAGCGTGGGGAGCTTGGAAACATCACAATTTGAAGTGAAATAAGCTGTTTGGTGAATTTTCAACTGATTTCCAGCAAAAGTCCACACTCTGCTTGGAGACATCACAATTTGAAGTGAAATAAGCTGTTTGGTGAATTTTCGACTGATTTCAGCAAAAGTCCACACTCTGCTTGGAGACATCACAATTTGAAGTGAAATAAGCTGTTTGGTGAATTTTCGACTGATTTCAAGCAAAAGTCCACACTCTGCTTGGAGACATCACAATTTGAAGTAAAACAAGCTGTTTGGTGAATTTTCGACTGATTTCAAGCAAAAGTCCACACTCTGTACAGCCTGTGTCAGCTTTGGTCGTTTTGGACAGATCTGGCCGTGGGAGGCCCAATTTGGCAAACGGAGCGTGGGGAGCTTGGAAACATCACAATTTGAAGTGAAATAAGCTGTTTGGTGAATTTTCAACTGATTTCCAGCAAAAGTCCACACTCTGCTTGGAGACATCACAATTTGAAGTGAAATAAGCTGTTTGGTGAATTTTCGACTGATTTCAAGCAAAAGTCCACACTCTGCTTGGAGACATCACAATTTGAAGTAAAACAAGCTGTTTGGTGAATTTTCGACTGATTTCAAGCAAAAGTCCACACTCTGCTTGGAGACATCACAATTTGAAGTAAAACAAGCTGTTTGGTGAATTTTCGACTGATTTCAAGCAAAAGTCCACACTCTGCTTGGAGACATCACAATTTGAAGTAAAACAAGCTGTTTGGTGAATTTTCGACTGATTTCAAGCAAAAGTCCACACTCTGCACAGCCTGTGTCAGCTTTGGTCGTTTTGGACAGATCTGGCCGTGGGAGGCCCAATTTGGCAAACGGAGCGTGGGGAGCTTGGAAACATCACAATTTGAAGTAAAATAAGCTGTTTGGTGAATTTTCGACTGATTTCAAGCAAAAGTCCACACTCTGCTTGGAGACATCACAATTTGAAGTAAAACAAGCTGTTTGGTGGATTTTCGACTGATTGCAAGCAAAAGTCCACACTCTGCTTGGAGACATCACAATTTGAAGTAAAACAAGCTGTTTGGTGAATTTTCGACGGATTTCCAGCAAAAGTCCACACTCTGTACAGCCTGTGTCAGCTTTGGTCGTTTTGGACAGATCTGGCCGTGGGAGGCCCAATTTGGCAAACGGAGCGTGGGGAGCTTGGAAACATCACAATTTGAAGTCAAATAAGCTGTTTGGTGAATTTTCAACTGATTTCCAGCAAAAGTCCACACTCTGCTTGGAGACATCACAATTTGAAGTGAAACAAGCTGTTTGGTGAATTTTCGACTTGAAGTAAAACAAGCTGTTTGGTGAATTTTCGACTGATTTCAAGCAAAAGTCCACACTCTGTACAGCCTGTGTCAGCTTTGGTCGTTTTGGACAGATCTGGCCGTGGGAGGCCCAATTTGGCAAACGGAGCGTGGGGAGCTTGGAAACATCACAATTTGAAGTGAAATAAGCTGTTTGGTGAATTTTCAACTGATTTCCAGCAAAAGTCCACACTCTGCTTGGAGACATCACAATTTGAAGTGAAATAAGCTGTTTGGTGAATTTTCGACTGATTTCAAGCAAAAGTCCACACTCTGCTTGGAGACATCACAATTCGAAGGAAACAAGCTGTTTGGTGAATTTTCGACTGATTTCCAGCAAAAGTCCACACTCTGCTTGGAGACATCACAATTTGAAGTAAAACAAGCTGTTTGGTGAATTTTCGACTGATTTCAAGCAAAAGTCCACACTCTGTACAGCCTGTGTCAGCTTTGGTCGTTTTGGACAGATCTGGCCGTGGGAGGCCCAATTTGGCAAACGGAGCGTGGGGAGCTTGGAAACATCACAATTTGAAGTGAAATAAGCTGTTTGGTGAATTTTCAAATGATTTCCAGCAAAAGTCCACACTCTGCTTGGAGACATCACAATTTGAAGTGAAATAAGCTGTTTGGTGAATTTTCGACTGATTTCAAGCAAAAGTCCACACTCTGCTTGGAGACATCACAATTTGAAGTAAAACAAGCTGTTTGGTGAATTTTCGACTGATTTCTAGCAAAAGTCCACACTCTGCTTGGAGACATCACAATTTGAAGTAAAACAAGCTGTTTGGTGAATTTTCGACTGATTTCAAGCAAAAGTCCACACTCTGTACAGCCTGTGTCAGCTTTGGTCGTTTTGGACAGATCTGGCCGTGGGAGGCCCAATTTGGCAAACGGAGCGTGGGGAGCTTGGAACATCACAATTTGAAGTGAAATAAGCTGTTTGGTGAATTTTCGACTGATTTCAGCAAAAGTCCACACTCTGCTTGGAGACATCACAATTTGAAGTAAAACAAGCTGTTTGGTGAATTTTCGACTGATTGCAAGCAAAAGTCCACACTCTGCTTGGAGACATCACAATTTGAAGTAAAACAAGCTGTTTGGTGAATTTTCGACGGATTTCCAGCAAAAGTCCACACTCTGTACAGTCAGCTTTGGTCGTTTTGGACAGATCTGGCCGTGGGAGGCCCAATTTGGCAAACGGAGCGTGGGGAGCTTGGAAACATCACAATTTGAAGTCAAATAAGCTGTTTGGTGAATTTTCAACTGATTTCCAGCAAAGTCCACACTCTGCTTGGAGACATCACAATTTGAAGTAAAACAAGCTGTTTGGTGAATTTTCGACTGATTTCAAGCAAAAGTCCACACTCTGTACAGCCTGTGTCAGCTTTGGTCGTTTTGGACAGATCTGGCCGTGGGAGGCCCAATTTGGCAAACGGAGCGTGGGGAGCTTGGAGACATCACAATTTGAAGTGAAATAAGCTGTTTGGTGAATTTTCAACTGATTTCCAGCAAAAGTCCACACTCTACTTGGAGACATCACAATTTGAAGTAAAACAAGCTGTTTGGTGAATTTTCGACTTGAAGTAAAACAAGCTGTTTGGTGAATTTTCGACTGATTTCAAGCAAAAGTCCACACTCTGTACAGCCTGTGTCAGCTTTGGTCGTTTTCGACAGATCTGGCCGTGGGAGGCCCAATTTGGCAAACGGAGCGTGGGGAGCTTGGAAACATCACAATTTGAAGTGAAATAAGCTGTTTGGTGAATTTTCGACTGATTTCAAGCAAAAGTCCACACTCTGCTTGGAGACATCACAATTTGAAGTGAAATAAGATGTTTGGTGAATTTTCGACTGATTTCAAGCAAAAGTCCACACTATGCTCGGAGACATCACAATTCGATGGAAACAAGCTGTTTGGTGAATTTTCGACTGATTTCCAGCAAAAGTCCACACTCTGCTTGGAGACATCACAATTTGTAGTAAAACAAGCTGTTTGGTGAATTTTCGACTGATTTCAAGCAAAAGTCCACACTCTGTACAGCCTGTGTCAGCTTTGGTCGTTTTGGACAGATCTGGCCGTGGGAGGCCCAATTTGGCAAACGGAGCGTGGGGAGCTTGGAAACATCACAATTTGAAGTGAAATAAGCTGTTTGGTGAATTTTCGACTGATTTCAAGCAAAAGTCCACACTCTGCTTGGAGACATCACAATTTGAAGTAAAACAAGCTGTTTGGTGAATTTTCGACTGATTTCAAGCAAAAGTCCACACTCTGCTTGGAGACATCACAATTTGAAGTAAAACAAGCTGTTTGGTGAATTTTCGACTGATTTCAAGCAAAAGTCCACACTCTGCACAGCCTGTGTCAGCTTTGGTCGTTTTGGACAGATCTGGCCGTGGGAGGCCCAATTTGGCAAACGGAGCGTGGGGAGCTTGGAAACATCACAATTTGAAGTGAAATAAGCTGTTTGGTGAATTTTCAACTGATTTCAAGCAAAAGTCCACACTCTGCTTGGAGACATCACAATTTGAAGTAAAACAAGCTGTTTGGTGGATTTTCGACTGATTGCAAGCAAAAGTCCACACTCTGCTTGGAGACATCACAATTTGAAGTAAAACAAGCTGTTTGGTGAATTTTCGACTGATTTCCAGCAAAAGTCCACACTCTGTACAGCCTGTGTCAGCTTTGGTCGTTTTGGACAGATCTGGCCGTGGGAGGCCCAATTTGGCAAACGGAGCGTGGGGAGCTTGGAAACATCACAATTTGAAGTCAAATAAGCTGTTTGGTGAATTTTCAACTGATTTCCAGCAAAAGTCCACACTCTGCTTGGAGACATCACAATTTGAAGTGAAACAAGCTGTTTGGTGAATTTTCGACTTGAAGTAAAACAAGCTGTTTGGTGAATTTTCGACTGATTTCAAGCAAAAGTCCACACTCTGTACAGCCTGTGTCAGCTTTGGTCGTTTTGGACAGATCTGGCCGTGGGAGGCCCAATTTGGCAAACGGAGCGTGGGGAGCTTGGAAACATCACAATTTGAAGTGAAATAAGCTGTTTGGTGAATTTTCAAATGATTTCCAGCAAAAGTCCACACTCTGCTTGGAGACATCACAATTTGAAGTGAAATAAGATGTTTGGTGAATTTTCGACTGATTTCAAGCAAAAGTCCACACTATGCTCGGAGACATCACAATTCGATGGAAACAAGCTGTTTGGTGAATTTTCGACTGATTTCCAGCAAAAGTCCACACTCTGCTTGGAGACATCACAATTTGTAGTAAAACAAGCTGTTTGGTGAATTTTCGACTGATTTCAAGCAAAAGTCCACACTCTGTACAGCCTGTGTCAGCTTTGGTCGTTTTGGACAGATCTGGCCGTGGGAGGCCCATTTTGGCAAACGGAGCGTGGGGAGCTTGGAAACATCACAATTTGAAGTAAAACAAGCTGTTTGGTGAATTTTCGACGGATTTCCAGCAAAAGTCCACACTCTGCTTGGAGACATCACAATTTGTAGTAAAACAAGCTGTTTGGTGAATTTTCGACTGATTTCAAGCAAAAGTCCACACTATGCTCGGAGACATCACAATTTGTAGTAAAACAAGCTGTTTGGTGAATTTTCGACTGATTTCAAGCAAAAGTCCACACTATGCTCGGAGACATCACAATTCGAAGTGAAACAAGCTGTTTGGTGAATTTTCGACTGATTTCCAGCAAAAGTCCACACTCTGCTTGGAGACATCACAATTTGTAGTAAAACAAGCTGTTTGGTGAATTTTCGACTGATTTCAAGCAAAAGTCCACACTCTGTACAGCCTGTGTCAGCTTTGGTCGTTTTGGACAGATCTGGCCCTGGGAGGCCCAATTTGGCAAACGGAGCGTGGGGAGCTTGGAGACATCACAATTTGAAGTGAAATAAGCTGTTTGGTGAATTTTCAACTGATTTCCAGCAAAAGTCCACACTCTACTTGGAGACATCACAATTTGAAGTAAAACAAGCTGTTTGGTGAATTTTCGACTTGAAGTAAAACAAGCTGTTTGGTGAATTTTCGACTGATTTCAAGCAAAAGTCCACACTCTGTACAGCCTGTGTCAGCTTTGGTCGTTTTGGACAGATCTGGCCGTGGGAGGCCCAATTTGGCAAACGGAGCGTGGGGAGCTTGGAAACATCACAATTTGAAGTGAAATAAGCTGTTTGGTGAATTTTCGACTGATTTCAAGCAAAAGTCCACACTCTGCTTGGAGACATCACAATTTGAAGTAAAACAAGCTGTTTGGTGAATTTTCGACTGATTTCAAGCAAAAGTCCACACTCTGCACAGCCTGTGTCAGCTTTGGTCGTTTTGGACAGATCTGGCCGTGGGAGGCCCAATTTGGCAAACGGAGCGTGGGGAGCTTGGAAACATCACAATTTGAAGTGAAATAAGCTGTTTGGTGAATTTTCAACTGATTTCCAGCAAAAGTCCACACTCTGCTTGGAGACATCACAATTTGAAGTGAAATAAGCTGTTTGGTGAATTTTCGACTGATTTCAAGCAAAAGTCCACACTCTGCTTGGAGACATCACAATTTGAAGTAAAACAAGCTGTTTGGTGAATTTTCGACTGATTTCAAGCAAAAGTCCACACTCTGCTTGGAGACATCACAATTTGAAGTAAAACAGGCTGTTGGTGAATTTTCGACTGATTTCAAGCAAAAGTCCACACTCTGCACAGCCTGTGTCAGCTTTGGTCGTTTTGGACAGATCTGGCCGTGGGAGGCCCAATTTGGCAAACGGAGCGTGGGGAGCTTGGAAACATCACAATTTGAAGTGAAATAAGCTGTTTGGTGAATTTTCAACTGATTTCCAGCAAAAGTCCACACTCTGCTTGGAGACATCACAATTTGAAGTGAAATAAGCTGTTTGGTGAATTTTCGACTGATTTCAAGCAAAAGTCCACACTCTGCTTGGAGACATCACAATTTGAAGTAAAACAAGCTGTTTGGTGAATTTTCGACTGATTTCAAGCAAAAGTCCACACTCTGCACAGCCTGTGTCAGCTTTGGTCGTTTTGGATAGATCTGGCCGTGGGAGGCCCAATTTGGCAAACGGAGCGTGGGGAGCTTGGAAACATCACAATTTGAAGTGAAATAAGCTGTTTGGTGAATTTTCAACTGATTTCCAGCAAAAGTCCACACTCTGCTTGGAGACATCACAATTTGAAGTGAAATAAGCTGTTTGGTGAATTTTCGACTGATTTCAAGCAAAAGTCCACACTCTGCTTGGAGACATCACAATTTGAAGTGAAATAAGCTGTTTGGTGAATTTTCGACTGATTTCAAGCAAAAGTCCACACTCTGCTTGGAGACATCACAATTTGAAGTAAAACAAGCTGTTTGGTGAATTTTCGACTGATTTCAAGCAAAAGTCCACACTCTGCACAGCCTGTGTCAGCTTTGGTCGTTTTGGATAGATCTGGCCGTGGGAGGCCCAATTTGGCAAACGGAGCGTGGGGAGCTTGGAAACATCACAATTTGAAGTGAAATAAGCTGTTTGGTGAATTTTCAACTGATTTCCAGCAAAAGTCCACACTCTGCTTGGAGACATCACAATTTGAAGTGAAACAAGCTGTTTGGTGAATTTTCGACTGATTTCAAGCAAAAGTCCACACTCTGCTTGGAGACATCACAATTTGAAGTAAAACAAGCTGTTTGGTGAATTTTCGACTGATTTCAAGCAAAAGTCCACACTCTGCTTGGAGACATCACAATTTGAAGTAAAACAAGCTGTTTGGTGAATTTTCGACTGATTTCAAGCAAAAGTCCACACTCTGCTTGGAGACATCACAATTTGAAGTAAAACAAGCTGTTTGGTGAATTTTCGACTGATTTCAAGCAAAAGTCCACACTCTGCACAGCCTGTGTCAGCTTTGGTCGTTTTGGACAGATCTGGCCGTGGGAGGCCCAATTTGGCAAACGGAGCGTGGGGAGCTTGGAAACATCACAATTTGAAGTGAAATAAGCTGTTTGGTGAATTTTCGACTGATTTCAAGCAAAAGTCCACACTCTGCTTGGAGACATCACAATTTGAAGTAAAACAAGCTGTTTGGTGGATTTTCGACTGATTGCAAGCAAAAGTCCACACTCTGCTTGGAGACATCACAATTTGAAGTAAAACAAGCTGTTTGGTGAATTTTCGACGGATTTCCAGCAAAAGTCCACACTCTGTACAGCCTGTGTCAGCTTTGGTCGTTTTGGACAGATCTGGCCGTGGGAGGCCCATTTTGGCAAACGGAGCGTGGGGAGCTTGGAAACATCACAATTTGAAGTCAAATAAGCTGTTTGGTGAATTTTCAAATGATTTCCAGCAAAAGTCCACACTCTGCTTGGAGACATCACAATTTGAAGTGAAACAAGCTGTTTGGTGAATTTTCGACTTGAAGTAAAACAAGCTGTTTGGTGAATTTTCGACTGATTTCAAGCAAAAGTCCACACTCTGTACAGCCTGTGTCAGCTTTGGTCGTTTTGGACAGATCTGGCCGTGGGAGGCCCAATTTGGCAAACGGAGCGTGGGGAGCTTGGAAACATCACAATTTGAAGTGAAATAAGCTGTTTGGTGAATTTTCAAATGATTTCCAGCAAAAGTCCACACTCTGCTTGGAGACATCACAATTTGAAGTGAAATAAGATGTTTGGTGAATTTTCGACTGATTTCAAGCAAAAGTCCACACTATGCTCGGAGACATCACAATTCGATGGAAACAAGCTGTTTGGTGAATTTTCGACTGATTTCCAGCAAAAGTCCACACTCTGCTTGGAGACATCACAATTTGTAGTAAAACAAGCTGTTTGGTGAATTTTCGACTGATTTCAAGCAAAAGTCCACACTCTGTACAGCCTGTGTCAGCTTTGGTCGTTTTGGACAGATCTGGCCGTGGGAGGCCCATTTTGGCAAACGGAGCGTGGGGAGCTTGGAAACATCACAATTTGAAGTCAAATAAGCTGTTTGGTGAATTTTCAAATGATTTCCAGCAAAAGTCCACACTCTGCTTGGAGAAATCACAATTTGAAGTGAAATAAGCTGTTTGGTGAATTTTCGACTGATTTCAAGCAAAAGTCCACACTCTGCTTGGAGACATCACAATTTGAAGTAAAACAAGCTGTTTGGTGAATTTTCGACTGATTTCTAGCAAAAGTCCACACTCTGCTTGGAGACATCACAATTTGAAGTAAAACAAGCTGTTTGGTGAATTTTCGACTGATTTCAAGCAAAAGTCCACACTCTGTACAGCATGTGTCAGCTTTGGTCGTTTTGGACAGATCTGGCCGTGGGAGGCCCAATTTGGCAAACGGAGCGTGGGGAGCTTGGAAACATCACAATTTGAAGTGAAATAAGCTGTTTGGTGAATTTTCGACTGATTTCAAGCAAAAGTCCACACTCTGCTTGGAGACATCACAATTTGAAGTAAAACAAGCTGTTTGGTGGATTTTCGACTGATTGCAAGCAAAAGTCCACACTCTGCTTGGAGACATCACAATTTGAAGTAAAACAAGCTGTTTGGTGAATTTTCGACGGATTTCCAGCAAAAGTCCACACTCTGTACAGTCAGCTTTGGTCGTTTTGGACAGATCTGGCCGTGGGAGGCCCAATTTGGCAAACGGAGCGTGGGGAGCTTGGAAACATCACAATTTGAAGTCAAATAAGCTGTTTGGTGAATTTTCAACTGATTTCCAGCAAAGTCCACACTCTGCTTGGAGACATCACAATTTGAAGTAAAACAAGCTGTTTGGTGAATTTTCGACTGATTTCAAGCAAAAGTCCACACTCTGTACAGCCTGTGTCAGCTTTGGTCGTTTTGGACAGATCTGGCCGTGGGAGGCCCAATTTGGCAAACGGAGCGTGGGGAGCTTGGAAACATCACAATTTGAAGTGAAATAAGCTGTTTGGTGAATTTTCGACTGATTTCAAGCAAAAGTCCACACTCTGCTTGGAGACATCACAATTTGAAGTAAAACAAGCTGTTTGGTGGATTTTCGACTGATTGCAAGCAAAAGTCCACACTCTGCTTGGAGACATCACAATTTGAAGTAAAACAAGCTGTTTGGTGAATTTTCGACTGATTTCCAGCAAAAGTCCACACTCTGTACAACCTGTGTCAGCTTTGGTCGTTTTGGACAGATCTGGCCGTGGGAGGCCCAATTTGGCAAACGGAGCGTGGGGAGCTTGGAAACATCACAATTTGAAGTGAAATAAGCTGTTTGGTGAATTTTCGACTGATTTCAAGCAAAAGTCCACACTCTGCTTGGAGACATCACAATTTGAAGTAAAACAAGCTGTTTGGTGAATTTTCGACTGATTTCAAGCAAAAGTCCACACTCTGCACAGCCTGTGTCAGCTTTGGTCGTTTTGGACAGATCTGGCCGTGGGAGGCCCAATTTGGCAAACGGAGCGTGGGGAGCTTGGAAACATCACAATTTGAAGTGAAATAAGCTGTTTGGTGAATTTTCGACTGATTTCAAGCAAAAGTCCACACTCTGCTTGGAGACATCACAATTTGAAGTAAAACAGGCTGTTGGTGAATTTTCGACTGATTTCAAGCAAAAGTCCACACTCTGTACAGCCTGTATCAGCTTTGGTCGTTTTCGACAGATCTGGCCGTGGGAGGCCCAATTTGGCAAACGGAGCGTGGGGAGCTTGGAAACATCACAATTTGAAGTGAAATAAGCTGTTTGGTGAATTTTCGACTGATTTCAAGCAAAAGTCCACACTCTGCTTGGAGACATCACAATTTGAAGTAAAACAAGCTGTTTGGTGGATTTTCGACTGATTGCAAGCAAAAGTCCACACTCTGCTTGGAGACATCACAATTTGAAGTAAAACAAGCTGTTTGGTGAATTTTCGACTGATTTCCAGCAAAAGTCCACACTCTGTACAACCTGTGTCAGCTTTGGTCGTTTTGGACAGATCTGGCCGTGGGAGGCCCAATTTGGCAAACGGAGCGTGGGGAGCTTGGAAACATCACAATTTGAAGTGAAATAAGCTGTTTGGTGAATTTTCGACTGATTTCAAGCAAAAGTCCACACTCTGCTTGGAGACATCACAATTTGAAGTAAAACAGGCTGTTGGTGAATTTTCGACTGATTTCAAGCAAAAGTCCACACTCTGCACAGCCTGTGTCAGCTTTGGTCGTTTTGGATAGATCTGGCCGTGGGAGGCCCAATTTGGCAAACGGAGCGTGGGGAGCTTGGAAACATCACAATTTGAAGTGAAATAAGCTGTTTGGTGAATTTTCGACTGATTTCAAGCAAAAGTCCACACTCTGCTTGGAGACATCACAATTTGAAGTAAAACAAGCTGTTTGGTGAATTTTCGACTTGAAGTAAAACAAGCTGTTTGGTGAATTTTCGACTGATTTCAAGCAAAAGTCCACACTCTGTACAGCCTGTGTCAGCTTTGGTCGTTTTGGACAGATCTGGCCGTGGGAGGCCCAATTTGGCAAACGGAGCGTGGGGAGCTTGGAAACATCACAATTTGAAGTGAAATAAGCTGTTTGGTGAATTTTCGACTGATTTCAAGCAAAAGTCCACACTCTGCTTGGAGACATCACAATTTGAAGTAAAACAAGCTGTTTGGTGAATTTTCGACTGATTTCAAGCAAAAGTCCACACTCTGCACAGCCTGTGTCAGCTTTGGTCGTTTTGGATAGATCTGGCCGTGGGAGGCCCAATTTGGCAAACGGAGCGTGGGGAGCTTGGAAACATCACAATTTGAAGTGAAATAAGCTGTTTGGTGAATTTTCAACTGATTTCCAGCAAAAGTCCACACTCTGCTTGGAGACATCACAATTTGAAGTGAAATAAGCTGTTTGGTGAATTTTCGACTGATTTCAAGCAAAAGTCCACACTCTGCTTGGAGACATCACAATTTGAAGTAAAACAAGCTGTTTGGTGAATTTTCGACTGATTTCAAGCAAAAGTCCACACTCTGCTTGGAGACATCACAATTTGAAGTAAAACAAGCTGTTTGGTGAATTTTCGACTGATTTCAAGCAAAAGTCCACACTCTGCTTGGAGACATCACAATTTGAAGTAAAACAAGCTGTTTGGTGAATTTTCGACTGATTTCAAGCAAAAGTCCACACTCTGTACAGCCTGTATCAGCTTTGGTCGTTTTCGACAGATCTGGCCGTGGGAGGCCCAATTTGGCAAACGGAGCGTGGGGAGCTTGGAAACATCACAATTTGAAGTGAAATAAGCTGTTTGGTGAATTTTCGACTGATTTCAAGCAAAAGTCCACACTCTGCTTGGAGACATCACAATTTGAAGTAAAACAAGCTGTTTGGTGGATTTTCGACTGATTGCAAGCAAAAGTCCACACTCTGCTTGGAGACATCACAATTTGAAGTAAAACAAGCTGTTTGGTGAATTTTCGACTGATTTCCAGCAAAAGTCCACACTCTGTACAACCTGTGTCAGCTTTGGTCGTTTTGGACAGATCTGGCCGTGGGAGGCCCAATTTGGCAAACGGAGCGTGGGGAGCTTGGAAACATCACAATTTGAAGTGAAATAAGCTGTTTGGTGAATTTTCGACTGATTTCAAGCAAAAGTCCACACTCTGCTTGGAGACATCACAATTTGAAGTAAAACAGGCTGTTGGTGAATTTTCGACTGATTTCAAGCAAAAGTCCACACTCTGCACAGCCTGTGTCAGCTTTGGTCGTTTTGGATAGATCTGGCCGTGGGAGGCCCAATTTGGCAAACGGAGCGTGGGGAGCTTGGAAACATCACAATTTGAAGTGAAATAAGCTGTTTGGTGAATTTTCAACTGATTTCCAGCAAAAGTCCACACTCTGCTTGGAGACATCACAATTTGAAGTGAAATAAGCTGTTTGGTGAATTTTCAACTGATTTCCAGCAAAAGTCCACACTCTGCTTGGAGACATCACAATTTGAAGTGAAATAAGCTGTTTGGTGAATTTTCGACTGATTTCAAGCAAAAGTCCACACTCTGCTTGGAGACATCACAATTTGAAGTGAAATAAGCTGTTTGGTGAATTTTCGACTGATTTCAAGCAAAAGTCCACACTCTGCTTGGAGACATCACAATTTGAAGTGAAATAAGCTGTTTGGTGAATTTTCGACTGATTTCCAGCAAAAGTCCACACTCTGCTTGGAGACATCACAATTTGAAGTAAAACAAGCTGTTTGGTGAATTTTCGACTGATTTCAAGCAAAAGTCCACACTCTGCACAGCCTGTGTCAGCTTTGGTCGTTTTGGACAGATCTGGCCGTGGGAGGCCCAATTTGGCAAACGGAGCGTGGGGAGCTTGGAAACATCACAATTTGAAGTGAAATAAGCTGTTTGGTGAATTTTCAACTGATTTCCAGCAAAAGTCCACACTCTGCTTGGAGACATCACAATTTGAAGTGAAATAAGCTGTTTGGTGAATTTTCGACTGATTTCAAGCAAAAGTCCACACTCTGCTTGGAGACATCACAATTTGAAGTAAAACAAGCTGTTTGGTGAATTTTCGACTGATTTCAAGCAAAAGTCCACACTCTGCTTGGAGACATCACAATTTGAAGTAAAACAGGCTGTTGGTGAATTTTCGACTGATTTCAAGCAAAAGTCCACACTCTGCACAGCCTGTGTCAGCTTTGGTCGTTTTGGACAGATCTGGCCGTGGGAGGCCCAATTTGGCAAACGGAGCGTGGGGAGCTTGGAAACATCACAATTTGAAGTGAAATAAGCTGTTTGGTGAATTTTCAACTGATTTCCAGCAAAAGTCCACACTCTGCTTGGAGACATCACAATTTGAAGTGAAATAAGCTGTTTGGTGAATTTTCGACTGATTTCAAGCAAAAGTCCACACTCTGCTTGGAGACATCACAATTTGAAGTAAAACAAGCTGTTTGGTGAATTTTCGACTGATTTCAAGCAAAAGTCCACACTCTGCACAGCCTGTGTCAGCTTTGGTCGTTTTGGATAGATCTGGCCGTGGGAGGTCCAATTTGGCAAACGGAGCGTGGGGAGCTTGGAAACATCACAATTTGAAGTGAAATAAGCTGTTTGGTGAATTTTCAACTGATTTCCAGCAAAAGTCCACACTCTGCTTGGAGACATCACAATTTGAAGTGAAATAAGCTGTTTGGTGAATTTTCGACT
Organism: Trachurus trachurus; assembly: GCF_905171665.1. NCBI lineage: Eukaryota > Metazoa > Chordata > Actinopteri > Carangiformes > Carangidae > Trachurus > Trachurus trachurus. The sequence goes on along the minus strand of NW_028155147.1, from coordinate 17,403 downwards.
GATTTCAAGCAAAAGTCCACACTCTGCTTGGAGACATCACAATTTGAAGTGAAATAAGCTGTTTGGTGAATTTTCGACTGATTTCAAGCAAAAGTCCACACTCTGCTTGGAGACATCACAATTTGAAGTAAAACAAGCTGTTTGGTGAATTTTCGACTGATTTCAAGCAAAAGTCCACACTCTGCACAGCCTGTGTCAGCTTTGGTCGTTTTGGATAGATCTGGCCGTGGGAGGCCCAATTTGGCAAACGGAGCGTGGGGAGCTTGGAAACATCACAATTTGAAGTGAAATAAGCTGTTTGGTGAATTTTCAACTGATTTCCAGCAAAAGTCCACACTCTGCTTGGAGACATCACAATTTGAAGTGAAATAAGCTGTTTGATGAATTTTCGACTGATTTCAAGCAAAAGTCCACACTCTGCTTGGAGACATCACAATTTGAAGTGAAATAAGCTGTTTGGTGAATTTTCGACTGATTTCAAGCAAAAGTCCACACTCTGCTTGGAGACATCACAATTTGAAGTAAAACAAGCTGTTTGGTGAATTTTCGACTGATTTCAAGCAAAAGTCCACACTCTGCACAGCCTGTGTCAGCTTTGGTCGTTTTGGATAGATCTGGCCGTGGGAGGCCCAATTTGGCAAACGGAGCGTGGGGAGCTTGGAAACATCACAATTTGAAGTGAAATAAGCTGTTTGGTGAATTTTCAACTGATTTCCAGCAAAAGTCCACACTCTGCTTGGAGACATCACAATTTGAAGTGAAATAAGCTGTTTGGTGAATTTTCGACTGATTTCAAGCAAAAGTCCACACTCTGCACAGCCTGTGTCAGCTTTGGTCGTTTTGGATAGATCTGGCCGTGGGAGGCCCAATTTGGCAAACGGAGCGTGGGGAGCTTGGAAACATCACAATTTGAAGTGAAATAAGCTGTTTGGTGAATTTTCAACTGATTTCCAGCAAAAGTCCACACTCTGCTTGGAGACATCACAATTTGAAGTGAAATAAGCTGTTTGATGAATTTTCGACTGATTTCAAGCAAAAGTCCACACTCTGCTTGGAGACATCACAATTTGAAGTGAAATAAGCTGTTTGGTGAATTTTCGACTGATTTCAAGCAAAAGTCCACACTCTGCTTGGAGACATCACAATTTGAAGTAAAACAAGCTGTTTGGTGAATTTTCGACTGATTTCAAGCAAAAGTCCACACTCTGCACAGCCTGTGTCAGCTTTGGTCGTTTTGGACAGATCTGGCCGTGGGAGGCCCAATTTGGCAAACGGAGCGTGGGGAGCTTGGAAACATCACAATTTGAAGTGAAATAAGCTGTTTGGTGAATTTTCAACTGATTTCCAGCAAAAGTCCACACTCTGCTTGGAGACATCACAATTTGAAGTGAAATAAGCTGTTTGGTGAATTTTCGACTGATTTCAAGCAAAAGTCCACACTCTGCTTGGAGACATCACAATTTGAAGTAAAACAAGCTGTTTGGTGAATTTTCGACTGATTTCAAGCAAAAGTCCACACTCTGCTTGGAGACATCACAATTTGAAGTAAAACAAGCTGTTTGGTGAATTTTCGACTGATTTCAAGCAAAAGTCCACACTCTGCTTGGAGACATCACAATTTGAAGTAAAACAAGCTGTTTGGTGAATTTTCGACTGATTTCAAGCAAAAGTCCACACTCTGCTTGGAGACATCACAATTTGAAGTAAAACAAGCTGTTTGGTGAATTTTCGACTTGAAGTAAAACAAGCTGTTTGGTGAATTTTCGACTGATTTCAAGCAAAAGTCCACACTCTGTACAGCCTGTGTCAGCTTTGGTCGTTTTGGACAGATCTGGCCGTGGGAGGCCCAATTTGGCAAACGGAGCGTGGGGAGCTTGGAAACATCACAATTTGAAGTGAAATAAGCTGTTTGGTGAATTTTCGACTGATTTCAAGCAAAAGTCCACACTCTGCTTGGAGACATCACAATTTGAAGTGAAATAAGCTGTTTGGTGAATTTTCGACTGATTTCAAGCAAAAGTCCACACTCTGCACAGCCTGTGTCAGCTTTGGTCGTTTTGGACAGATCTGGCCGTGGGAGGCCCAATTTGGCAAACGGAGCGTGGGGAGCTTGGAAACATCACAATTTGAAGTGAAATAAGCTGTTTGGTGAATTTTCAACTGATTTCCAGCAAAAGTCCACACTCTGCTTGGAGACATCACAATTTGAAGTGAAACAAGCTGTTTGGTGAATTTTCGACTGATTTCAAGCAAAAGTCCACACTCTGCTTGGAGACATCACAATTTGAAGTAAAACAAGCTGTTTGGTGAATTTTCGACTGATTTCAAGCAAAAGTCCACACTCTGCTTGGAGACATCACAATTTGAAGTAAAACAGGCTGTTGGTGAATTTTCGACTGATTTCAAGCAAAAGTCCACACTCTGCACAGCCTGTGTCAGCTTTGGTCGTTTTGGACAGATCTGGCCGTGGGAGGCCCAATTTGGCAAACGGAGCGTGGGGAGCTTGGAAACATCACAATTTGAAGTGAAATAAGCTGTTTGGTGAATTTTCAACTGATTTCCAGCAAAAGTCCACACTCTGCTTGGAGACATCACAATTTGAAGTGAAATAAGCTGTTTGGTGAATTTTCGACTGATTTCAAGCAAAAGTCCACACTCTGCTTGGAGACATCACAATTTGAAGTAAAACAAGCTGTTTGGTGAATTTTCGACTGATTTCAAGCAAAAGTCCACACTCTGCACAGCCTGTGTCAGCTTTGGTCGTTTTGGATAGATCTGGCCGTGGGAGGCCCAATTTGGCAAACGGAGCGTGGGGAGCTTGGAAACATCACAATTTGAAGTGAAATAAGCTGTTTGGTGAATTTTCAACTGATTTCCAGCAAAAGTCCACACTCTGCTTGGAGACATCACAATTTGAAGTGAAATAAGCTGTTTGGTGAATTTTCGACTGATTTCAAGCAAAAGTCCACACTCTGCTTGGAGACATCACAATTTGAAGTGAAATAAGCTGTTTGGTGAATTTTCGACTGATTTCAAGCAAAAGTCCACACTCTGCTTGGAGACATCACAATTTGAAGTAAAACAAGCTGTTTGGTGAATTTTCGACTGATTTCAAGCAAAAGTCCACACTCTGCTTGGAGACATCACAATTTGAAGTAAAACAAGCTGTTTGGTGAATTTTCGACTGATTTCAAGCAAAAGTCCACACTCTGCACAGCCTGTGTCAGCTTTGGTCGTTTTGGACAGATCTGGCCGTGGGAGGCCCAATTTGGCAAACGGAGCGTGGGGAGCTTGGAAACATCACAATTTGAAGTGAAATAAGCTGTTTGGTGAATTTTCGACTGATTTCAAGCAAAAGTCCACACTCTGCTTGGAGACATCACAATTTGAAGTAAAACAAGCTGTTTGGTGGATTTTCGACTGATTGCAAGCAAAAGTCCACACTCTGCTTGGAGACATCACAATTTGAAGTAAAACAAGCTGTTTGGTGAATTTTCGACGGATTTCCAGCAAAAGTCCACACTCTGTACAGCCTGTGTCAGCTTTGGTCGTTTTGGACAGATCTGGCCGTGGGAGGCCCAATTTGGCAAACGGAGCGTGGGGAGCTTGGAAACATCACAATTTGAAGTCAAATAAGCTGTTTGGTGAATTTTCAACTGATTTCCAGCAAAAGTCCACACTCTGCTTGGAGACATCACAATTTGAAGTGAAACAAGCTGTTTGGTGAATTTTCGACTTGAAGTAAAACAAGCTGTTTGGTGAATTTTCGACTGATTTCAAGCAAAAGTCCACACTCTGTACAGCCTGTGTCAGCTTTGGTCGTTTTGGACAGATCTGGCCGTGGGAGGCCCAATTTGGCAAACGGAGCGTGGGGAGCTTGGAAACATCACAATTTGAAGTGAAATAAGCTGTTTGGTGAATTTTCAAATGATTTCCAGCAAAAGTCCACACTCTGCTTGGAGACATCACAATTTGAAGTGAAATAAGATGTTTGGTGAATTTTCGACTGATTTCAAGCAAAAGTCCACACTATGCTCGGAGACATCACAATTCGAAGTGAAACAAGCTGTTTGGTGAATTTTCGACTGATTTCCAGCAAAAGTCCACACTCTGCTTGGAGACATCACAATTTGTAGTAAAACAAGCTGTTTGGTGAATTTTCGACTGATTTCAAGCAAAAGTCCACACTCTGTACAGCCTGTGTCAGCTTTGGTCGTTTTGGACAGATCTGGCCGTGGGAGGCCCATTTTGGCAAACGGAGCGTGGGGAGCTTGGAAACATCACAATTTGAAGTCAAATAAGCTGTTTGGTGAATTTTCAAATGATTTCCAGCAAAAGTCCACACTCTGCTTGGAGAAATCACAATTTGAAGTGAAATAAGCTGTTTGGTGAATTTTCGACTGATTTCATGCAAAAGTCCACACTCTGCTTGGAGACATCACAATTTGAAGTAAAACAAGCTGTTTGGTGAATTTTCGACTGATTTCTAGCAAAAGTCCACACTCTGCTTGGAGACATCACAATTTGAAGTAAAACAAGCTGTTTGGTGAATTTTCGACTGATTTCAAGCAAAAGTCCACACTCTGTACAGCATGTGTCAGCTTTGGTCGTTTTGGACAGATCTGGCCGTGGGAGGCCCAATTTGGCAAACGGAGCGTGGGGAGCTTGGAAACATCACAATTTGAAGTGAAATAAGCTGTTTGGTGAATTTTCGACTGATTTCAAGCAAAAGTCCACACTCTGCTTGGAGACATCACAATTTGAAGTAAAACAAGCTGTTTGGTGGATTTTCGACTGATTGCAAGCAAAAGTCCACACTCTGCTTGGAGACATCACAATTTGAAGTAAAACAAGCTGTTTGGTGAATTTTCGACGGATTTCCAGCAAAAGTCCACACTCTGTACAGCCTGTGTCAGCTTTGGTCGTTTTGGACAGATCTGGCCGTGGGAGGCCCAATTTGGCAAACGGAGCGTGGGGAGCTTGGAAACATCACAATTTGAAGTCAAATAAGCTGTTTGGTGAATTTTCAACTGATTTCCAGCAAAGTCCACACTCTGCTTGGAGACATCACAATTTGAAGTAAAACAAGCTGTTTGGTGAATTTTCGACTGATTTCAAGCAAAAGTCCACACTCTGTACAGCCTGTGTCAGCTTTGGTCGTTTTGGACAGATCTGGCCGTGGGAGGCCCAATTTGGCAAACGGAGCGTGGGGAGCTTGGAGACATCACAATTTGAAGTGAAATAAGCTGTTTGGTGAATTTTCAACTGATTTCCAGCAAAAGTCCACACTCTACTTGGAGACATCACAATTTGAAGTAAAACAAGCTGTTTGGTGAATTTTCGACTTGAAGTAAAACAAGCTGTTTGGTGAATTTTCGACTGATTTCAAGCAAAAGTCCACACTCTGTACAGCCTGTGTCAGCTTTGGTCGTTTTCGACAGATCTGGCCGTGGGAGGCCCAATTTGGCAAACGGAGCGTGGGGAGCTTGGAAACATCACAATTTGAAGTGAAATAAGCTGTTTGGTGAATTTTCGACTGATTTCAAGCAAAAGTCCACACTCTGCTTGGAGACATCACAATTTGAAGTAAAACAAGCTGTTTGGTGGATTTTCGACTGATTGCAAGCAAAAGTCCACACTCTGCTTGGAGACATCACAATTTGAAGTAAAACAAGCTGTTTGGTGAATTTTCGACTGATTTCCAGCAAAAGTCCACACTCTGTACAACCTGTGTCAGCTTTGGTCGTTTTGGACAGATCTGGCCGTGGGAGGCCCAATTTGGCAAACGGAGCGTGGGGAGCTTGGAAACATCACAATTTGAAGTGAAATAAGCTGTTTGGTGAATTTTCGACTGATTTCAAGCAAAAGTCCACACTCTGCTTGGAGACATCACAATTTGAAGTAAAACAGGCTGTTGGTGAATTTTCGACTGATTTCAAGCAAAAGTCCACACTCTGTACAGCCTGTATCAGCTTTGGTCGTTTTCGACAGATCTGGCCGTGGGAGGCCCAATTTGGCAAACGGAGCGTGGGGAGCTTGGAAACATCACAATTTGAAGTGAAATAAGCTGTTTGGTGAATTTTCGACTGATTTCAAGCAAAAGTCCACACTCTGCTTGGAGACATCACAATTTGAAGTAAAACAAGCTGTTTGGTGGATTTTCGACTGATTGCAAGCAAAAGTCCACACTCTGCTTGGAGACATCACAATTTGAAGTAAAACAAGCTGTTTGGTGAATTTTCGACTGATTTCCAGCAAAAGTCCACACTCTGTACAGCCTGTGTCAGCTTTGGTCGTTTTGGACAGATCTGGCCGTGGGAGGCCCAATTTGGCAAACGGAGCGTGGGGAGCTTGGAAACATCACAATTTGAAGTGAAATAAGCTGTTTGGTGAATTTTCGACTGATTTCAAGCAAAAGTCCACACTCTGCTTGGAGACATCACAATTTGAAGTAAAACAGGCTGTTGGTGAATTTTCGACTGATTTCAAGCAAAAGTCCACACTCTGCACAGCCTGTGTCAGCTTTGGTCGTTTTGGATAGATCTGGCCGTGGGAGGCCCAATTTGGCAAACGGAGCGTGGGGAGCTTGGAAACATCACAATTTGAAGTGAAATAAGCTGTTTGGTGAATTTTCAACTGATTTCCAGCAAAAGTCCACACTCTGCTTGGAGACATCACAATTTGAAGTGAAATAAGCTGTTTGGTGAATTTTCGACTGATTTCAAGCAAAAGTCCACACTCTGCTTGGAGACATCACAATTTGAAGTGAAATAAGCTGTTTGGTGAATTTTCGACTGATTTCAAGCAAAAGTCCACACTCTGCTTGGAGACATCACAATTTGAAGTAAAACAAGCTGTTTGGTGAATTTTCGACTGATTTCAAGCAAAAGTCCACACTCTGCACAGCCTGTGTCAGCTTTGGTCGTTTTGGACAGATCTGGCCGTGGGAGGCCCAATTTGGCAAACGGAGCGTGGGGAGCTTGGAAACATCACAATTTGAAGTGAAATAAGCTGTTTGGTGAATTTTCAACTGATTTCCAGCAAAAGTCCACACTCTGCTTGGAGACATCACAATTTGAAGTGAAATAAGCTGTTTGGTGAATTTTCGACTGATTTCAAGCAAAAGTCCACACTCTGCTTGGAGACATCACAATTTGAAGTAAAACAGGCTGTTGGTGAATTTTCGACTGATTTCAAGCAAAAGTCCACACTCTGCACAGCCTGTGTCAGCTTTGGTCGTTTTGGATAGATCTGGCCGTGGGAGGCCCAATTTGGCAAACGGAGCGTGGGGAGCTTGGAAACATCACAATTTGAAGTGAAATAAGCTGTTTGGTGAATTTTCAACTGATTTCCAGCAAAAGTCCACACTCTGCTTGGAGACATCACAATTTGAAGTAAAACAAGCTGTTTGGTGAATTTTCGACTGATTTCAAGCAAAAGTCCACACTCTGCACAGCCTGTGTCAGCTTTGGTCGTTTTGGACAGATCTGGCCGTGGGAGGCCCAATTTGGCAAACGGAGCGTGGGGAGCTTGGAAACATCACAATTTGAAGTGAAATAAGCTGTTTGGAGTATTTTCAACTGATTTCCAGCAAAAGTCCACACTCTGCTTGGAGACATCACAATTTGAAGTGAAATAAGCTGTTTGGTGAATTTTCAACTGAATTCAAGCAAAAGTCCACACTCTGCTTGGAGACATCACAATTTGAAGTGAAATAAGCTGTTTGGTGAATTTTCAACGGAATTCAAGCAAAAGTCCACACTCTGCTTGGAGACATCACAATTTGAAGTAAAATAAGCTGTTTGGTGAATTTTCAACTGATTTCAAGCAAAAGTCCACACTCTGTACAGCCTGTGTCAGCTTTGGTCGTTTTGGACAGATCTGGCCGTGGGAGGCCCAATTTTGCAAACGGAGCGTGGGGAGCTTGGAGACATCACAATTTGAGGGTTAGGGTTAGGGGGTTAGGGTTAGGGGGTTAGGGGTTAGGTTAGGGGAATTTAGAACCCCCCAGGACAAAGCCCGGGAGAAGTGCACGGTCCTCGCAAAGGACTTCCCAGTAGAGTCCCCCCAGCTCAACAGTACATTATTTAGTCTTATACTTTACTTTATTTAGCTTTAACAACACATTATTTAGTCTTATACTTTACTTTGTTCAGTTTGACATCTGTTAGTTTACATGCATATACATTTTACATTTACTTTAATCAGTTTTATACTTTAAACCTTACTTAGTTTCATTTCACATGCATACACAGTAGTTATTCACCTTACATTACACATTGAGTTATACATATTTAGTTTTACAGTGTACTTTACTTAGTTTTATTCTTTTCCCCACCATAAATTGGTGGGTTTTCAAAAAATTAGACTGTAGTTAGCCTGTGTAGTGATGATCAGCCTGTGCGCAACGTTTCGGCTATTGTCAGCCTTCCTCAGGCGCAGCTGATCAGGTGAGTGTGAGTGGCTTGCCTGCTTCGGCCTAACTACACTCAAGTCCCATAAGCACTGCCCTTTATATCCACTGCCCTCTGTTTCGCCTCTTTGCTATTCTGCCTTATTAGTTATTCAGGTAAGTATTTAGTTTTCTTTCCCCTTTTGTTTTCCTTTTACAGGTAAATATTATTTTACAGTTTTGTCCACCAATAAAGATTATTTCCTTTTATATGGTCCAATCTGTCTTTATTTTAATTTTATGTTGGAAGATTTTCCCTCTTTTTCCATTCTTTCCTTATCTCCAGACCCATTCTTCTTCCGTTTTCCCTTTCAACTCCTTTCTTTCCTTTCTCCAACGTCTCCTCTCCTTCTCTTCTGCTCTCCTCTACTGTCACCCTTTCCTTAACTGCACCTCACTAAGAGCGTCTCTTCCCATCGTCTATCGGACTTGCCCTTCTGTGGCGTATTAATTGGGTTTGGCGCTGACAAGACGCTCCCTTATTGCGAACTTTAGAGACTTCCGGTTAGCTCCAGATTAGTGGGTTTTAGATTGGGGTTGAATATAGGGGGCATAGGATTGGGATTAAATATATTGGGTAAAGAACAGGAGGGGGCTTAATAGTACTTAGGAATTGGGCTGGGTAGGGTGGATTGGGGTTAGAATAGAATTGGACATGATCAAATTGACATTAGGGATGCTAAATGTAGCTTGGGGCTCCAATTTGGTTAAGTTTAGGGTTAGAATATGATAGGCTTAGAAAGGGTGGGGGGTGGGGGGTATAGGCCAATTGGGCTCAGAAATTGAAAGCCGGAAGAACCCCACCAGGTCACCCTATGGGGCACTGGCTGAGTTAGGTTAGGGGAATTTAGAACCCCCCAGGACAAAGCCCGGGAGAAGTGCACGGTCCTCGCAAAGGACTTCCCAGTAGAGTCCCCCCAGCTCAACAGTACATTATTTAGTCTTATACTTTACTTTATTAGGGTTAGGTGTAGTGAGGAGATACTCAAGGTTTCCCCCTCTCCGGCCAACGCCGGATCGGTTATCGGGATAACAGCGGCAAGGCACGGGCCGACGCAAGTCAGTCCCCATTCCGCCTCCCATTTACTTATGAACCATATTAGAGTAGAAAAGAGAGAAAAAGAGGGGTGTAGAGAAGGGGAGGGGGAATCTAAAGGGCGTCCATGTGGTTTGGATTTGTTTCCAATTTGTTTCCACTTGGTTTTCCTTCGTTCCTGGGAGGTTGTTTCCATTTGGTTATCCTTTAGTTTCCAGGAGGTTTGTTTTTTGGAGTCCAAGAAAAGTCCATGTTCCTTGGGGTTCTAGGAGTGGGAGTTTAAATAGGGAAAGTGTAGGGTATTTGTTCGATAAGTCTAAGTGTTAGAAAGTAGGGCTATTCATTATTTGAATTAAGTTAGGTAAATTTGGGTTAATTTTAGGTAAGGAAATAGTGTTAAATATTTGGTAGGGAGTGGTTAAGTTTAGTAAAAATGACATGTACAGATGTCTTTAAAAAGAAGTATTAAGTAAATAAGGACATGTGCAGATGTCTAAAAAAAGAAGTTTAATTTTTTTTTTTTTTTTTTTTGTGAAATGAAAGTAAAGTTTTATACTAGTGAGTTCTAGACAGAGCAGAGTTTGTATGTCCTTCGGGAGAAGGGCTTTGTTGCAGATTAGAGTACTCTGCGTAGTGGATAGTGACTTCTCCATGTATTGATCACTACCGTCCTAGGAAGCCACCAAGCACTCCTTTTAAACCTGAATCCCAAGCGAAGGAGCCAAAAACATGGACACGAGGTCGCATGTATCGGTCCCCGCAGGGGAATGTGGAGGGTGCAAGGAAGTAACCAGGGAACAGTGAGAGATCTGAAGAAGTTTCCTAAGCACTAACACGTACATCTCTAACTGCTCCGGGCCTGCAGTAGGAAAACCAGCCCAGCTTGTAAGTGCATTCATCTCTGTGACAGAGAATGAAAAACACCCCAACACTGCACATGATCAACCAGCCACAGGACCGGTGTCTGTGTTTGAGAGAACGGGGACCTCACGGTCCTCGAAGCTCCAACTGCGGAAAACTAGAGGCTAGAGTTCCGATTGATTCTCTGCAAAGTCTGTGTTCACTGGGACACGTCCTCAGTTGTGTGCCTTGATATCATTGAGCGTTTCGACCACTTATCACAATACGCCCTCAATCAAGGGAGGTCCACCCGGAGGAGCGCTAGCCTCCGGGGCGTGTCCTTGTCAAGACTACTCTACACTACACTAGCCATTTCTCTTGGTTTTTAGGTTCTGGTTTTTTTGAATAGTTGATTTTGAGGAAGATTTCTATAAAGTTGGAGGTAAATTTTGAAGGTTTTAGTTATAAAAAGTTGAAAGAGTTGTCCTATGGTCCCGGTGCATCCGCGGCTCAGTTTCTAGGCATACTGAGGGATGTTAAGATTTGGAGGAAGTTGACAATTTGAAGGACGCCCAATTGGGTTTTAAAAAAATTGGTGGCATAGAGGATTTTTTAAGCGTGTGTGGTACATGATGGGCTGTAGTGTGAGCGAGGCTATTCCTCATAGAAGACTTGGCTACGTTTAAGGTTCTGATGCCTGAACCACCACTCCCGTAGTGCTGCCCTAGAGTCGGGACACGGGGGGCCGCATACGTACCGCCTTGACCAGTTGTCTACAACTTGTTATCACCGTTAGGTTACTGTTGTCAAACCGGTCAAGGCCCGAGGGTGTTGGTCTCCTTGGTGTCTTCCTTGGAGGACTTGAAAGGACAAGGCCAGTCGAGATGAACTCTGCCTCCCTGTCCCTCCAAAGGAACTCCGGTGAGTCTCGGTTGGGTAGGCTGGACTCTGGCGGCATGTGGTCTCCGTTGAGGGATGCTCAGTAGCCCTCAAAAGGACTTTTGTTTTGTTTCAGGATGTCCTCTCTGGGTTCAGGGTGTCCTCTCTGGGTCCTCTGCCGAGTTTGTGTTTTGCTGGTCTTTTCATTCTCATCTGACTATGGGGCAGGTCCCCTTGGGTGAGGGTTTTGGGCAAGTAGGGTGGTTTTTGGGTTATTTTAAGGTGATTAAATAAAAGTGTGTTGTTATATTTTGTTGATAGATTTTTAAGTAAGTGGGGAATATATGTCAATGTTGGTTTGTGGATTTTGCTTTAAAAGTGAGTTAATTAAGGTGTTTTTAAGGTAAAACTGGGTTGATTTTTGGTTGTTTGTTTGTTATGTAAATTAGAATTACCCGTCCCCTTTAAGGCGGTTTCTTGTCTTTAGGTCCTGTGTTTATTTTAAGAAGAAGTATTTTTATGGGAAATGTGTTTAGACTTAAGTTTAATTTTAAGAATGTGTGGTAGATTTGTGGGTTTGATTCTGTTGATAATAAGATAATGAAGGGAGGGGGAAGAGAAAGGAATTTAAATAAAAAATGTGTTTGAGGTTGTTTAAGTTAAAATATACAAATATAAAATAATAAAAATAATAAAAATAATAATAATTCTTCTTTATGAAGATTTGTGTTAATATATGTAGTATGATTTTAAGGAGGTAATAAGTTGTATGCTATTGAGAAAGTTTTGTCGAATTGTTGTTAGGTTTGTGGTTAAGCCACGCCCCTTCTGTTAAAATTGTTTGTTAGAATTGTAATAAGGTAGTAATAAGGTAGGGGAAAATTTGTTGAGGACAGGATAATGTTGTAATAAATGAGTAAATATTTATTTATATATGTATATATATAAGAAATTACATATTGTGAGTTTTAAGCTTAGGGGGAATTGAGGTCTTTTTTGTGACCATGACTGAGGGGTCCGGGTGTTGGGTTCGTTTGTGACCATTGTCCTGTGGGTGACTAGTTGGATCCTTGGGGTCCAGCCATTGTGAAAAGAGAAAAGTCCTTCAATTCTTTGTTGGTGTAGACGGATCATCCAGTGTATATATAAAAACTTGGTTTCTCTCAGTGTGTAGGATGTACAGTAGTCCAAGTGGGCTTCTGTGGGCCTCAACTTTGGATGTCATCCCTGAGATTTTTATATATTCTTTTTTCTTTAATCCAATGTGAGATGTACAGTAGACCAAGTGTGCTGTTGTGAGATTCAACATTGGATGTCATCCTTGAATTTTTTCTTTTATTTCGTCGTTAGTGTAAACGGATCATCCAGTGTATATATTGTCCGTGGTTTCTCTCAGTGTGTAGGATGTACAGTAGTCCAAGTGGGCTTCTGTGGGCCTCAACTTTGGATGTCATCCCTGAGATTTTTATATATTCTTTTTTCTTTAATTAGTGTAATTTAATCCAATGTGAGATGTACAGTAGACAAAGTGGGCTGTTGTGAGCTTCAACATTGGATGTCATCCTTAGATTTTTTTCTTTTTTTCTTTGTTGGTGTAAACGGATCATCCAGTGTATATATTGTCCGTGTTTTCTCTCAGTGTAGTTACACTGTAGGATGTACAGTAGTCCAAGTGGGCTTCTGTGGGCCTCAACTTTGGATGTCATCCCTGAGATTTTTTATATAGATCCTTTAATCCAGTGTGAGATGTAAAGTAGACCAGGTGGGCTGTTGTGGGCCTCAACCTTGAATGTCATACTTGGATTTCTTCCTTTTTTCTTTGTTAGTGTAAATGGATCATACATTTTGGCAAGGTGGGTTGTTGTGGGCCTCAACCTTGAATGTCATCCTTGGATTTTTCTTTATTCTTTGTTTGTGTAAACGTTTCCATTTTGTTTTCACTTGGTTTTCCTTAGTTTTCGGGAGGTTGTTTTTGGAGTCTAGGAAAGTCCATGTTCCTTGGGATTTCCAGGAGAGGGGAGTTTAAAGAGGGGAAGTGTGTGGGTATTTGTTTGATAAATCTAAGTTTTTAATTAAGTTTTTAAATTACGGTAATTTATTTTTTTATATTATTATTTTTTTAATATTTTTTTACAAAATTAAGTTAAGTTAAGTTTGGTTAAGTTTAGGTAAGAAATAACTGTCCAATATTTGGTAGGGAGTGGTTAAGTTTAGTAAAAATGACATGTTCAGGTGTCTATGGGAGATGTCTCATGTGGGGTCATGTAAGTGGTGTTAGGGTTAGGGTTAGGTATAGGGGTAATAACCACGATGATCATTGATCATCCTCGAGGGAAGGTCGTAGAGAGATGGGACCAAGACCTACCCCCCCATTATCGGGGACGCTGAATTCAGAGGTGCCGGAATGGAGTCTCTAGCACCTTCCTATCAAAAGTTATGGCCAAATTAATATCCCCCCATAGGAATGAATGGGATTTGCAAAGTGATCATCCTTGATCATCAGTGATCATCGTGAAGGGAAGGTCCTAGAGGGATGGGACCACGACCTACCCCCCCATTATCGGGGACGCTGAATCCAGAGGTGCCGGAATGGAGTCTGTAGGACCCTCCTATCAAAAGTTATGGGCCAATTAAAATCCCCCATAGGAATGCATGGAGTGAAAATTGTTCTAAGTGCCACATGGTCATATGTATGGGTGGGCGGTCCCCAGGAAACCTGACCACTATATGTTTCAGGGTTAGGGTTAGGGTTAGGTATAAGGGATGAGTACCAAGTGGTGATCTTTGATCAAACTACTTTCCCGATGGGCTAGATGGGAGATAGACATGTCCCTAGTGAGTGTTCGGGGCGCTGAGCACGCTGGTGACGTCATTTCCGGGATTGGAGCAAAGGATCATGGGTAAAAATACAAGCATTGTTGATCATTGGAAGGCTATTGGAGTGACGTCATCGACATTTTGGCTACCCCCCCATTTTCGGGGGTGGGCTTTCGATAGAGACCGGAACCAAGTCTCTACGTCATTCCTATCAAAAGTTATGGGCCAATCAAAATCCCCCATAGGAATGCATGGAGAAGTGTGAAAAATCGCCTAAGTGCCACATGGTCATATGTATGGGGGGGCGGTCCCCAGGAAACTTGACCACTATACGTTTCAGGCAATTCTGAACATGATTGGTCGAGCACCGGAAGTGATTTTGATGGTCGTCAAATTGGGTCATGTTGGGTATCTCCAGAGAGGTCTCGAGTAGACGAGATCCTGGACTGGGGTGTGAGGTCAGTGGGACATTGCGTTGGCCAGATATCGCGAGAAGTGTGTTTTGAGAAAAGTGGAAAAATGACTAAGTGTTACATGGTCATATGTATGGGATGGGCGGTCCCCAGGAAAGTTGACCACTATACGTTTCAGGCAATTCTGAACAACATTGGTCCCCGACCGGAAGTCGTTTTTATATGTCGCCCCCTTGTGGTCATGTTGGGTATCAACGGACGGGCCTCGACGAGACCAGTCCACAGATACCTGAATCAAGTCTGTGGTACTTACCGTTGGTGAGATATGGCGAGAAATGGCTCTCACGTTCCCTACTGGGTTAGGTTGCAGATGAAAAGAGAGTCCAGCAAGGACCTGGGAGTGGTTAAGTTTAGTAAAAATGACATGTCCAGGTGTCTGCAAGAAAAAAGCCCAGCACGTGAAAAGAGGGAAAATGCATGCAAAAAGTCCCTCTGGGTTAGGTTGCAGCTGAAAAGAGAGTCCTTCCCGGGTTAGGTTGCAGCTGAAAAGAGAGTCCAGCAAGGACCTGGGAGTGGTTAACTTTAGTAAAAAATATGTGGTATGTATTACAGTTAAGTAAGTGGACTCTTTGGTTGTACCCTTGTGGTCCTGTGGACTCTGGCGATTGGGTCTGGCCAGCTGGTCAACTACTGCCTTACCAAACAGCAGTAGACCAGCTGGCCAGACCCAATCGCCAGAGTCCACAGGACCACCAGGGCACTTAAGCCCCCACGCCACGACAAGGCAGAGTCCATGTGGGGGTTTTTTATTTTTTATTTTTTTTGTGTGAATGGGGTGTGTTTGTGTGGGTGCTATGTACCAATAAAAGTGTAATATGAGGGTTAGGGGTTAGGGTTAGGGTTAGGTTATGAAGATTTGTCAGAATGATGTCGGAGGCCGTAAGGCCGAAGACATCATTCAAAACGAAGTGCACGCTCCATACTTGGACGCCTGCCTCGAGTCTCCAAGGTCCAGACCACCCATGACGATGGGATGCTGTAGCACAGACATTTCAAAATTAAAACATTAGTAAACATAGTTACATGACTTGTCTATGCCCCTCAGTATTCCCTGATCATCTGTGTTTGTAACTGATTGTATTAATTTTTATATCAATTAATGAATTAATTTTTGTTTGCCTCCTTATCTTGTACATTTATTTATTTATTTATTGATATATGTATCATCTGTAGGTTCTTTACTCACTGTTGTTATGTAGGTCTATGTCTGTTATATTTGTTTAAACCCAAAGGGGAGTGCTGGTCAATGTTGAAATAAATGATGCAAACTGGAAATTATGTAAAAAATAGGTGTAATATGAAAATAAGAGGGTAAATTATGAAAGTAAATTAACGAAACCATAGGGTGGATAAAAGATATAGTCCGAATTGGTTTATAAATGGATTGGTTATGGTTAGAAAAACTGACCTGTAGGGTCTTATCCCTCTGTTAGACCATTAACTTTTAAGTTTAGGTATCAGGTTAAAATTAGTTTATAAATCGATTGGTTAAGGTTAGGGCAATTGACCTGTAGAGTCTTGTGCTTCCATAAGAAAATTAAAATTAAGTTTAGGTATCAAAAGGAGGGAGAAAGGAGTAAACAGGAGTAAAAGAACAATGGAGATCAGATGATATGAAGGGTTAGGTTATGAAAATTTGTCAGAGTGATGTCGTAGGCCGTCAGGCCGTAGACATCACTCAAAACGAAGTGCACTCTCCATACTCGGACGCCCACTCCAAGTTCCCAAGGCCCAGACCACCAATGATGATGTGGTGTTGTAGCACAGACATTTAAATAGTTTATTTCCCCACCACAAAAGTGGTTGGGGTTTCAAAAAATTAAGACATATAGTCTTTAATGTAGATCAGCGTTGCAACGTTTCGGCTTCTGTCAAGCCTTCTTCAGGCAGCTGATCCTACAGTGAAGTGAACACAGGCTGTTTGCCTTGAGTCACTTATATACCCTCACAGTACCTAATCGTACCTCACATCGTACGTAATCGTACCTCACACCGTATTGTGTTGAATTAAAGGTCTTAAATTATGATATTCTTTCTTCCACCCTGTTCCTCCATTTTCCTTTCAATCCTTGACTTGCTCCTTCCCTTTCCCCTTCCTATTATCTTGTTCTTTTAGCTGCTTTTCCTTTATTTGATTTTTAATTCCTAGATCCATTGAGCTTGAGTCTCGGTTCCCTTCGTCTGATAGGCACGCTGCGTGGACCAACAACACGTCTTAGGCGATTTTATTTGCTTTCTTTATGTGGATAAATGTCATAACTTAGACTATTTCCCTGTACTAAGGACTTTAAAGACTTAGGGTATACTCAGCTGATGAGATGAGGTATAAAAATAAATAAGGAGTTGCAGATCAAAGCTTCAGATCGTGGGCTTGGGAATTGGGGTAAACTAGAAGGATTTTTTGGTTTGGATAGGGATTTAATTGGAATGAAATGAATTTAGACGAAGAAGATCAAATTGGAGTAAGAGGTCAAAGGTTGAATTTAGGTAATGGTTCCAAATTGGTTGACATTAGGGCAATAAAAAGATATGTTTGTGGAAAGAGAAATACAAATACAACTGTGCCGGGCTAAATGAGCCTCTCATACACATCATCATGTGTGTCCAGGCCAGAGGAAACCAGAAGCTTTGTACGCGAGCAGAATCTGGCGGGGTTAGGTTATGAAAATTTGTCAGAGTGATGTCGTAGGCCGTCAGGCCGTAGAGGGGGTAGGGTTAGGGTTAGGGTTAGGGTTAGGGTTAGGTATAAGGGATGAGTACCAAGTGGTGATCTTTGATCAAACTACTTTCCCGATGGGCTAGATGGGAGATAGACATGTCCCTAGTGAGTGTTCGGGGCGCTGAGCACGCTAGGGTTAGGGTTAGGGGGTTAGGGTTAGGGTTAGGGTTAGGGTTAGGGTTAGGGT
>NW_028155148.1:0-35093 GCF_905171665.1 Trachurus trachurus | reverse complement strand
TTTTGGAGAAAATGACCAAAAACCAAACAGGCGATTTTAAAAAGACGACAGGTTTTTTTTTTTACCAAATTTTTTTTTTTTTTTTGACCAAAAATTAAAATTTCTCCAAATTTCTCCAAACTCGGATATATCATCTGGGGGTCCGAGGGGAGTCCAACGCAGAAGGTTTGGTTGAAATCGGGCCGGTGGTTTTGGAGAAAATGACCAAAAACCAAACAGGCGATTTTAAAAAGACGACAGG
Source organism: Trachurus trachurus (assembly GCF_905171665.1). NCBI lineage: Eukaryota > Metazoa > Chordata > Actinopteri > Carangiformes > Carangidae > Trachurus > Trachurus trachurus. The sequence continues at coordinate 34,852 of NW_028155148.1, read as the reverse complement.
TACGCGCCTGTCGTTTTTTTTTACCAATTTTTTTTTTTTTTTTTACCAAAAATTAAAATTTCTCCAAACTCGGATATATCATCTGGGGGTCCGAGGGGAGTCCAACGCAGAAGGTTTGGTTGAAATCGGGCCGGTGGTTTTGGAGAAAATGACCAAAAACCAAACAGGCGATTTTAAAAAGACGACAGGTACGCGCCTGTCGTTTTTTTTTGACCAATTTTTTTTTTTTTTGACGAAAATTTAAAATTTCTCCAAACTCGAATATATCATCTGGGGTTCCGAGGGGAGTCCAACGCAGAAGGTTTGGTTGAAATCGGGCCGGTGGTTTTGGAGAAAATTACCAAAAACCAAACAGGCGATTTTAAAAAGACGACAGGTACGCGCCTGTCGTTTTTTTTGACCAATTTTTTATTTTTTTTTGACCAAAAATTAAAATTTCTCCAACTCGGATATATCATCTGGGGGTCCGAGGGGAGTCCAACGCAGAAGATTTGGTTGAAATCGGGCCGGTGGTTTTGGAGAAAATGACCAAAAACCAAACAGGCGATTTTAAAAAGACGACAGGTACGCGCCTGTCGTTTTTTTTTGACCAATTTTTTTTTTTTTTTTTACCAAAAATAAAAATTTCTCCAAACTCGGATATATCATCTGGGGTCCGAGGGGAGTCCAACGCAGAAGGTTTGGTTGAAATCGGGCCGGTGGTTTTGGAGAAAATGACCAAAAACCAAACAGGCGATTTTAAAAAGACGACAGGTACGCGCCTGTCGTTTTTTTTTGACCAATTTTTTTTTTTTTTTGACCAAAAATTAAAATTTCTCCAAACTCGGATTTATCATCTGGGGGTCCGAGGGGAGTCCAACGCAGAAGATTTGGTTGAAATCGGGCCGGTGGTTTTGGAGAAAATGACCAAAAACCAAACAGGCGATTTGAAAAAAGACGACAGGTACGCGCCTGTCGTTTTTTTTGACCAAATTTTTTTTTTTTTTACCAAAAATTAAAATTTCTCCAAACTCGGATATATCATCTGGGGGTCCGAGGGGAGTCCAACGCAGAAGGTTTGGTTGAAATCGGGCCGGTGGTTTTGGAGAAAATGACCAAAAACCAAACAGGCGATTTTAAAAAGACGACAGGTTTTTTTTTTACCAATTTTTTTTTTTTTTTTTGACCAAGAATTAAAATTTCTCCAAATTTCTCCAAACTCGGATATATCATCTGGGGGTCCGAGGGAGTCCAACGCAGAAGGTTTGGTTGAAATCGGGCCGGTGGTTTTGGAGAAAATGACCAAAAACCAAACAGGCGATTTTAAAAAGACGACAGGTACGCGCCTGTCGTTTTTTTTTGACCAAATTTTTTTTTTTTTGACGAAAATTTAAAATTTCTCCAAACTCGAATATATCATCTGGGGGTCCGAGGGGAGTCCAACGCAGAAGGTTTGGTTGAAATCGGGCCGGTGGTTTTGGAGAAAATTACCAAAAACCAAACAGGCGATTTTAAAAAGACGACAGGTACGCGCCTGTCGTTTTTTTTTGACCAAATTTTTTTTTTTTTTGACGAAAATTTAAAATTTCTCCAAACTCGAATATATCATCTGGGGGTCCGAGGGGAGTCCAACGCAGAAGGTTTGGTTGAAATCGGGCCGGTGGTTTTGGAGAAAATGACCAAAAACCAAACAGGCGATTTTAAAAAGACGACAGGTGCGCCTGTCGTTTTTTTTTGACCAATTTTTTTTTTTTTTTTTACCAAAAATTAAAATTTCTCCAAACTCGGATATATCATCTGGGGGTCCGAGGGGAGTCCAACGCAGAAGGTTTGGTTGAAATCGGGCCGGTGGTTTTGGAGAAAATGACCAAAAACCAAACAGGCGATTTTAAAAAGACGACAGGTACGCGCCTGTCGTTTTTGTTTTTTGACCAAATTTTTTTTTTTTTTGACGAAAATTTAAAATTTCTCCAAACTCGAATATATCATCTGGGGGTCCGAGGGGAGTCCAACGCAGAAGGTTTGGTTGAAATCGGGCCGGTGGTTTTGGAGAAAATGACCAAAAACCAAACAGGCGATTTTAAAAAGACGACAGGTACGCGCCTGTCGTTTTTTTTTGACCAATTTTTTTTTTTTTTTTTACCAAAAATAAAATTTCTCCAAACTCGGATATATCATCTGGGGGTCCGAGGGGAGTCCAACGCAGAAGGTTTGGTTGAAATCGGGCCGGTGGTTTTGGAGAAAATGACCAAAAACCAAACAGGCGATTTTAAAAAGACGACAGGTACGCGCCTGTCGTTTTTTTTTGACCAATTTTTTTTTTTTTTTGACCAAAAATTAAAATTTCTCCAAACTCGGATTTATCATCTGGGGGTCCGAGGGGAGTCCAACGCAGAAGATTTGGTTGAAATCGGGCCGGTGGTTTTGGAGAAAATGACCAAAAACCAAACAGGCGATTTGAAAAAAGACGACAGGTACGCGCCTGTCGTTTTTTTTTGACCAAATTTTTTTTTTTTTTTTACCAAAAATTAAAATTTCTCCAAACTCGGATATATCATCTGGGGGTCCGAGGGGAGTCCAACGCAGAAGGTTTGGTTGAAATCGGGCCGGTGGTTTTGGAGAAAATGACCAAAAACCAAACAGGCGATTTTAAAAAGACGACAGGTTTTTTTTTTACCAATTTTTTTTTTTTTTTTGACCAAGAATTAAAATTTCTCCAAATTTCTCCAAACTCGGATATATCATCTGGGGGTCCGAGGGGAGTCCAACGCAGAAGGTTTGGTTGAAATCGGGCCGGTGGTTTTGGAGAAAATGACCAAAAACCAAACAGGCGATTTTAAAAAGACGACAGGTACGCGCCTGTCGTTTTTTTTTACCAAATTTTTTTTTTTTTTTTGACCAAAAATTAAAATTTCTCCAAACTCGAATATATCATCTGGGGGTCCGAGGGGAGTCCAACGCAGAAGGTTTGGTTGAAATTGGGCCGGTGGTTTTGGAGAAAATGACCAAAAACCAAACAGGCGATTTTAAAAAGACGACAGGTACGCGCCTGTCGTTTTTTTTTTGACCAATTTTTTTTTTTTTTTGACCAAAAATTAAAATTTCTCCAAACTCGGATTTATCATCTGGGGGTCCGAGGGGAGTCCAACGCAGAAGATTTGGTTGAAATCGGGCCGGTGGTTTTGGAGAAAATGACCAAAAACCAAACAGGCGATTTGAAAAAAGACGACAGGTACGCGCCTGTCGTTTTTTTTTGACCAAATTTTTTTTTTTTTTGACCAAAAATTAAAATTTCTCCAAACTCGGATATATCATCTGGGGGTCCGAGGGGAGTCCAACGCAGAAGGTTTGGTTGAAATCGGGCCGGTGGTTTTGGAGAAAATGACCAAAAACCAAACAGGCGATTTTAAAAAGACGACAGGTACGCGCCTGTCGTTTTTTTTGACCAATTTTTTTTTTTTTTTTGACCAAAAATTAAAATTTCTCCAAACTCGGATATATCATCTGGGGGTCCGAGGGGAGTCCAACGCAGAAGGTTTGGTTGAAATCGGGCCGGTGGTTTTGGAGAAAATGACCAAAAACCAAACAGGCGATTTTAAAAAGACGACAGGTTTTTTTTTTACCAATTTTTTTTTTTTTTTTTGACCAAGAATTAAAATTTCTCCAAATTTCTCCAAACTCGGATATATCATCTGGGGGTCCGAGGGGAGTCCAACGCAGAAGGTTTGGTTGAAATCGGGCCGGTGGTTTTGGAGAAAATGACCAAAAACCAAACAGGCGATTTTAAAAAGACGACAGGTACGCGCCTGTCGTTTTTTTTTTACCAATTTTTTTTTTTTTTTTACCAAAAATTAAAATTTCTCCAAACTCGGATATATCATCTGGGGGTCCGAGGGGAGTCCAACGCAGAAGGTTTGGTTGAAATCGGGCCGGTGGTTTTGGAGAAAATGACCAAAAACCAAACAGGCGATTTTAAAAAGACGACAGGTACGCGCCTGTCGTTTTTTTTTGACCAAATTTTTTTTTTTTTTGACGAAAATTTAAAATTTCTCCAAACTCGAATATATCATCTGGGGGTCCGAGGGGAGTCCAACGCAGAAGGTTTGGTTGAAATCGGGCCGGTGGTTTTGGAGAAAATTACCAAAAACCAAACAGGCGATTTTAAAAAGACGACAGGTACGCGCCTGTCGTTTTCTTTTGACCAAATTTTTTTTTTTTTTTGACGAAAATTTAAAATTTCTCCAAACTCGAATATATCATCTGGGGGTCCGAGGGGAGTCCAACGCAGAAGGTTTGGTTGAAATCGGGCCGGTGGTTTTGGAGAAAATGACCAAAAACCAAACAGGCGATTTTAAAAAGACGACAGGTGCGCCTGTCGTTTTTTTTTGACCAATTTTTTTTTTTTTTTTACCAAAAATTAAAATTTCTCCAAACTCGGATATATCATCTGGGGGTCCGAGGGGAGTCCAACGCAGAAGGTTTGGTTGAAATCGGGCCGGTGGTTTTGGAGAAAATGACCAAAAACCAAACAGGCGATTTTAAAAAGACGACAGGTACGCGCCTGTCGTTTTTGTTTTTTGACCAAATTTTTTTTTTTTTTTGACGAAAATTTAAAATTTCTCCAAACTCGAATATATCATCTGGGGGTCCGAGGGGAGTCCAACGCAGAAGGTTTGGTTGAAATCGGGCCGGTGGTTTTGGAGAAAATGACCAAAAACCAAACAGGCGATTTTAAAAAGACGACAGGTACGCGCCTGTCGTTTTTTTTTTGACCAATTTTTTTTTTTTTTTGACCAAAAATTAAAATTTCTCCAAACTCGGATTTATCATCTGGGGGTCCGAGGGGAGTCCAACGCAGAAGGTTTGGTTGAAATCGGGCCGGTGGTTTTGGAGAAAATGACCAAAAACCAAACAGGCGATTTTAAAAAGACGACAGGTTTTTTTTTAACCAAATTTTTTTTTTTTTTGACCAAAAATTAAAATTTCTCCAAATTCCTCCAAACTCGGATATATCATCTGGGGGTCCGAGGGGAGTCCAACGCAGAAGGTTTGGTTGAAATCGGGCCGGTGGTTTTGGAGAAAATGACCAAAAACCAAACAGGCGATTTTAAAAAGACGACAGGTACGCGCCTGTCGTTTTTTTTTGACCAAATTTTTTTTTTTTTTTGACGAAAATTTAAAATTTCTCCAAACTCGAATATATCATCTGGGGGTCCGAGGGGAGTCCAACGCAGAAGGTTTGGTTGAAATCGGGCCGGTGGTTTTGGAGAAAATTACCAAAAACCAAACAGGCGATTTTAAAAAGACGACAGGTACGCGCCTGTCGTTTTTTTTTTACCAATTTTTTTTTTTTTTTTACCAAAAATTAAAATTTCTCCAAACTCGGATATATCATCTGGGGGTCCGAGGGGAGTCCAACGCAGAAGGTTTGGTTGAAATCGGGCCGGTGGTTTTGGAGAAAATGACCAAAAACCAAACAGGCGATTTTAAAAAGACGACAGGTACGCGCCTGTCGTTTTTTTTTGACCAAATTTTTTTTTTTTTTGACGAAAATTTAAAATTTCTCCAAACTCGAATATATCATCTGGGGGTCCGAGGGGAGTCCAACGCAGAAGGTTTGGTTGAAATCGGGCCGGTGGTTTTGGAGAAAATTACCAAAAACCAAACAGGCGATTTTAAAAAGACGACAGGTACGCGCCTGTCGTTTTTTTTTGACCAAATTTTTTTTTTTTTTGACGAAAATTTAAAATTTCTCCAAACTCGAATATATCATCTGGGGGTCCGAGGGGAGTCCAACGCAGAAGGTTTGGTTGAAATCGGGCCGGTGGTTTTGGAGAAAATGACCAAAAACCAAACAGGCGATTTTAAAAAGACGACAGGTGCGCCTGTCGTTTTTTTTTGACCAATTTTTTTTTTTTTTTTTACCAAAAATTAAAATTTCTCCAAACTCGGATATATCATCTGGGGGTCCGAGGGGAGTCCAACGCAGAAGGTTTGGTTGAAATCGGGCCGGTGGTTTTGGAGAAAATGACCAAAAACCAAACAGGCGATTTTAAAAAGACGACAGGTACGCGCCTGTCGTTTTTGTTTTTTGACCAAATTTTTTTTTTTTTTTGACGAAAATTTAAAATTTCTCCAAACTCGAATATATCATCTGGGGGTCCGAGGGGAGTCCAACGCAGAAGGTTTGGTTGAAATCGGGCCGGTGGTTTTGGAGAAAATGACCAAAAACCAAACAGGCGATTTTAAAAAGACGACAGGTACGCGCCTGTCGTTTTTTTTTTGACCATTTTTTTTTTTTTTTTGACCAAAAATTAAAATTTCTCCAAACTCGGATTTATCATCTGGGGGTCCGAGGGGAGTCCAACGCAGAAGGTTTGGTTGAAATCGGGCCGGTGGTTTTGGAGAAAATGACCAAAAACCAAACAGGCGATTTTAAAAAGACGACAGGTTTTTTTTTAACCAAATTTTTTTTTTTTTTTTGACCAAAAATTAAAATTTCTCCAAATTCCTCCAAACTCGGATATATCATCTGGGGGTCCGAGGGGAGTCCAACGCAGAAGGTTTGGTTGAAATCGGGCCGGTGGTTTTGGAGAAAATGACCAAAAACCAAACAGGCGATTTTAAAAAGACGACAGGTACGCGCCTGTCGTTTTTTTTTGACCAAATTTTTTTTTTTTTTTGACGAAAATTTAAAATTTCTCCAAACTCGAATATATCATCTGGGGGTCCGAGGGGAGTCCAACGCAGAAGGTTTGGTTGAAATCGGGCCGGTGGTTTTGGAGAAAATGACCAAAAACCAAACAGGCGATTTTAAAAAGACGACAGGTACGCGCCTGTCGTTTTTTTTTGACCAATTTTTTTTTTTTTTTTTACCAAAAATAAAAATTTCTCCAAACTCGGATATATCATCTGGGGGTCCGAGGGGAGTCCAACGCAGAAGGTTTGGTTGAAATCGGGCCGGTGGTTTTGGAGAAAATGACCAAAAACCAAACAGGCGATTTTAAAAAGACGACAGGTACGCGCCTGTCGTTTTTTTTTGACCAATTTTTTTTTTTTTTTGACCAAAAATTAAAATTTCTCCAAACTCGGATTTATCATCTGGGGGTCCGAGGGGAGTCCAACGCAGAAGATTTGGTTGAAATCGGGCCGGTGGTTTTGGAGAAAATGACCAAAAACCAAACAGGCGATTTGAAAAAAGACGACAGGTACGCGCCTGTCGTTTTTTTTTGACCAAATTTTTTTTTTTTTTTACCAAAAATTAAAATTTCTCCAAACTCGGATATATCATCTGGGGGTCCGAGGGGACCCAGTGAGCAAAAAGTGGTCCAAAATACGTCGAAAAGACGTGTTTTCCGAACGTCCAGAAGACGTCTTCAGAGGAGCCAGAATGAAAGTTTTTATTACGTCTTTTCTAGACGTTGAATAGATGTGTATTTTAGATGTCATATAGACGTCATTAAAATACGTTTCGGGACGTAATTATTGAACGTCCAGAAGACTTCTTCAGAGGAGCCAGAATGAAAGTTTTTATTACGTCTTTTCTGGACGTTGAATATACATTTTATTGTGGATGTCATTTAGACGTCATTAAAATACGTTTTCGGGACGTAATTATTGAACGTCCAGAAGACTTCTTCAGAGGAGCCAGAATTAAAGTTTTTATTACGTCTTTTCTAGACGTTTAATAGATGTGTATTTTAGATGTCATATAGACGTCATTAAAATACGTTTTAAAGACGTAATTATTGAACATCCAAAAGAAGTCTTTAGAGGAGCCAGAATGAAAGTTTTTATTACGTCTTTTCTAGACGTTGAATAGATGTGTATTTTAGATGTCATATAGACGTCATTAAAATACGTTTTCAGGACATAATTTTTGAACATCCAGAAGACGTCTTCAGAGGAGTCAGAATGAAGGTTTTTATTACGTCTTTTCTGAACGTTGGATATACGTTTTATTGTTGATGTTATGTAGACGTCATTAAAATACGTTGTCAGGATGTAATTATCAAACTTCCAGAAGACGTCATTTAAGGAGCCAGAATGAACGTTTTTATTATGTCTTTTCTAGACGTTGTGTAGATGTGTTATCTTGGATGTTATATGGACGTCATTAAAATACGCTTTATTTTTTTAAAATTATTTTTATTATAAAATAATAATAAAATATAAAGCAAAAAACGCAACAAAGGCATCTCCTTTTGTGTACAACACAGGAGGAAATTATAAACAAATCAAACACATCGACACAAACATCGACAAAAAGAAAACGTTTTCAAGACATAATTATTAAACATCCAGAAGACATTATTTCAGGAGGAAAAACTGCTACTTTAAAGATTTCAAATGCAAATACATGACTACAATAAAACATACTTACTGCACTATTTAATGATTCAGATCAAACTGTTAAATTTCTCATAAATATAATATAATGGAGGAATATAAATGCATTTGATAGGTCAATAAGACTTTCAGCTCAACTTAATTAAAAGTAAAATACACAACATCATTGCCTGTGTAATGTATTCAGCTTTAAATTTACAACAAACTACTGTTCACAAACAGTTGTTCAAAACAATTACACAATGCAATGTAATAACGAGTAAAATTAAAACATCACAGAGGTCAATGATTCTATACCAGAAGTCATGCAGCAGATGAAGCAGATGAAGAGACGTCCACCTTCCAATTGCTAGTATTCAGCTGGCTCCTTGGTGCATGTAGGGAAGAGAAGAGGGGAGAAAAAAAAAATAGTTTTTTATATTATTTAAATTATGCGTACAAATAATGCTCTGGCATCCTTTGCTGCATTCTAATGTCCAACCTAAGTTGTGCCACACTGCACCAGTCTCAAACTAGCAAAGATAGGCTATTTAAGTTGTGCTTTACACCTGATGAAAGATAGAACGCATACACTCGCATGGAAAAAAGTAACCACTAGATGGCAGAAAACTTAATTCATATGAACAAGGAGAAACAAAGACAGCAGGGGTGCATTTCACAAAGCAGGTTCAACAAACTCTGAGTCTAATCCTAAACTCAGAATTCAGAGTTTTGTGTTTCAGAACAGGTGATAACAGTTAGTTCATTCAACTCTGAGTAACTTGACCCTGAGTTACGGGGAGATGAAAAGCCCTCATCAATGGAACAAAGATAACAGGATTCACCATGGTAACCAGCAAAAAAAAGCCTCACCCCTCCCACTTCTCACAGTGGAGTGAACACACACACTACAAAAAAAAAATTAAGAGAGAGAGAAGTGTCTGTGTGGTGTCATGTGAGGGTTGTTCAGATAAACTGAGGGTGCAGAACAACGGGAACGATCAAACAAATCCTCATGGAGAATAAAACATCACGTCCTGTCAGCCGCTGCTTTCAGTCTGCAGCTTCAGATAAAAAGGAGAAACTCAGGGTTAGTTGGAGAAAACCTGCTCCCGACCAGGTTAGGTTCACGGAGTGTGTTGCCATAGTAACTGACTCAGAGCTGTTACTCTCTTTGTGAAACGGGCTGGAGTTACTCCTCTTTCTCCGGTTTTGACTCGCCTCCCTTTGTGACACGGAAAACCCAGAGTTTGCCTCGCAGGGTTACGGTAATAGACTCAGAGTCTTCACTAAACCTGGGGTCCGTGTCACAAAGCAGGTTCAACAAACTCTGAGCCTAGTCCTGAACTCTGAGTTGATCTACTCTGAGATAGGAAACTCAGAGTTGTGGGTTTCAGAACAGGTGATAACAGTTAGTTCAATCAACTCTGAGTAACGGGGAGATGGAAAGCCCTCATCAATGGAACAAAGATAACGTGATTCACCATGGCAACCGGCAAAAAAAAAAAACGTTGCCCCTCCCACCTCTCATGGTGGATTGACGTATGAATGCTGACGCAGACGCGACCCCCCCCCCCCCCCCCCCCCCCCCCCCCCCCCCGTACCTTCACACCGCGGGACATTACGTGAGTATTAATCTATAAAAATACATCTGGAGAGTTATTCAACATTGTGTGTTTGAGCAGGTGCAACTCCAAATGTGCGTTTGATATGTTAAGTTCAGTTTGTCAGTTTGTCTCCATGATAACGTGACGGGGCTGTGCGTGTAGTCATCAATCACACCTGGAAATAATCCAGAAGTGGATCGATCTGCAACGAAAAAAATAAGAGAGAGAGAGAGAAGAGCAATTTTCTTCTGTGTGCGTGTCCATGTTGTGTCATGTGAGGGTTGTTGAGACAAAGTGACGGTGCAGAACAACGGGAACGATCAAACAAATCCTCATGGAGAATAAAACATCACGTACTGTCAGCCGTTGCTTTCAGTCTGCAGCTTCAGATAAAAAGGAGAAACTCAGGGTTAGTTGGAGAAAACCTGCTCCCAACCAGGTTAGGTTCACGTGTGCGTTGGAGGTTGCCATAGTAACTGACTCTGAGTTTCAGTTACCTCTCTTTGTGAAACGGGCTGGAGTTACTCCTCTTTACCTGGTTTGAGTTACCTCCCTTTCTGAAACGGAAAACCCAGAGTTTGCCTCATTTCAGGGTTAACAGACTCAAGAGTTTTCACTAAACCTGCTTTGTGAAACAGACCCCAGATCTGTGAATACCTGGAGTCCAGACTCAATACCAGTAACATCAACATGCTACATGTCGTTTTCAATTCAAAAAACCTACTCTTGGTCAACAAAGCAGCTCCTGGTCTGGCTACACAGTACATCAAAGACAGTTTAAAACCCCAGCAGACTGCCAGTTGGAAATCTCCAACTCTGCAAGTAAAGATGGCTTTTAATATTTATCCACCTAAAACAGTTTACCTACTAATTTTATGACTTTCTCCATTACTGTGTTCTTTTAAAACCAAACTCAGGACCTCTCTATTTTCTTAAATGTTAGTGGACGGGGCACAACAGCTACACTGCACTTGTTGGAAATTGAATTCCACTTATTTTGAGCAACTGAGGTGAATTACAAACAATGCGTGGTCTGGCAGATAGATGCTCATCAATGACTATTATTGTCAGAACAGTACAAATCAGAATAGAACAGAGACGCCAGAGAAATTTCCTCCAGTGAGAGGAGTTGAACCCCTGACACCTGGTATATGCTGACTGTTCTTCATCAGATCCTACACAAGTTTGATAAATGAGGGGGGGCCATAGTCACTATCTTGGGTGTAAAAAAGTGTTGGAAGGAAAATTCTATAGAGCAGGGCTGTCGCCTTCCATCTAGTTTTGACTTGAACATAACACACATTCATCAGAGATGTGATGATTAAAATTTAAACAGTAATACGGTAATCTGTAACTGTATTGAAAGCGTTAGCTGTTTCATCTCAATGTGTGTGTATCTGTGTTTGTGTTTAATTCCTAGTTTGTTCATTACTTATGTAGGGGGAGGTGCTATACAAATAAAACTGAATTAATCTGAAATAGGTTTTACTGTATGAAAAAATTTAGAAACAAAACTGCATTTGGTGTAGATCTTGGTCTGTTTTCCTACCTGTTTGTGTGCTGAACTCCCCATCATCTTTTGCTCTCTTGTGGTTCTCCAGCATGATGATCTCACAGGTGAAGCACTGCTGTGGGTCCTTGGTTGTGTAAAATACAGTTGGACATAAAGAATATTCAGTCATATTTCACATCTAGTACTTTGGGATATTTGTCATGTGGGGAGGTTCTTGAACGGTGATCTACCCTGCACACATCAGTGTTTACATAAACAGATATAGATATTTTATTGGTCCCTACAGGGAAATTTAGAAACCTCATGTGAACCTAAACACAAAACCAATGAGGACATCTCTTCGTATCAGGTGGAATTATATGTGAATGAAGAGCACTACCTACCAGGCTGAAGTAAGACATAAAGTGAAGTTGTTGATATTTTGAAGTCCCCAAAACAGCATCACACCATCTTGCCGCGCAGTTCTTGATCTCAGCAGACTGGAAAGAGATGAAGGTTGTGCCTAGTAGAATTTAATGCTACTCCATCTCATATCAGTTAATGTTGTTTTCTTCAATGGCCAGGAAAAAAGAGGTTGTTTCCAGTTTAGAATTATAGGGATAGTTCGCCCAAAATTCAAATTTCCCTCATTATCTACTCACCCTCATGTTGACTAAGAGCTGTGGGAATTTTCAGAGTCCTCTGCTCCTTCTCTGAGTTACGGGGGGGGGGGGGGGGGGGGGGGTCCACGCAGCAGTATTTGTCCATATAATGGTTGTCAACCAACTTTTTTCGTCCACAGAGACACACCAAAAAACATCCAAATACCTCCATACTGCTCGTCTGTAATGTCCCTCTTGTATTGAAGCCCCCACATGAGAAATTTTTCCGCCGGTCAATGGAAGAGCAGTGAACTGAGACACTGGGAGCTTCCGCTACAAACAAGCTTAAAATATAGACTTATTTCATTTTTTGCGGACCCCCCTGTAACTCAGAGAAGGAACGAAGGACTCTGAAAATTCTCACAGCTCTTGACATGAGGGTGAGTAGATGGAGTGAAATTTGAATTTTGGGTGAACTGTCCCTTTAGTAATAGCCTATTATTAGTATTAGTTAGACAATTACTTACCAGTCCGAGGGGACCATGAGCAGCAGACTGGAAACAACTCAGTCCAGATGAAGTGAAGGTTGTGCAGGAAACATCTGCTGTTCTGCTGCTCCTCTCCTCATCCTCTGTAACTGTACAAGTATATGACAGTCACTTTTCTGTTATTCACCGACTCTATTCATTTACCTGCAGACTTCAGACCTGGTAGCAACATACACTGAAATTCGCTACTTAATACATTGTGAAACTGTTAGTATAGCTCATGTGCTAATGGCAGGTAATTTTTCATCTCAACACACACGTTAATGAAGCTGCACTGGTTGCAATATCGTCCTCACCTTAGTAAGATGCAGGAAAAAAATACTGCCACGGTCGCAATTACAATCGGCGTTCCACGTCCGTTACCCCGCCCGCAGACACACACACACAAAGGCACACACAAACACAGACACACACACACACACGCACGCACACACTCACACACGGAGCTACTGAAACCGATGGCACACAAACAAACGTCACAATAATAACAGAGGAATATTATCTTACCTGTTCCTTTTTTGAAGAATTTAAATTCACTTGGTCTTGACCAGGTTCCGCCCGACGGTTTGTCCATGCCTTTATCCGTTTATCCATGGCATAAAAAAATCCACATGACGGTGATGCGCATTGTCGCGGTTACCATTTCCCAGCTGCTGTAGCGCGTATTTTCAAATTTGACGGAAAGGCGCGCCCATTGGCCGCGCTGTGATGACAGTCAAACTAACCAATCACGGTCAAATGCTCAGGTTGAGACAGCCAATGGGTGTTGTTTACTATGGTTACATAGTAATAGGGGGGAAAAATACTTAAACGTTTTTTATATGTGCTTAAAACCAATAAATGTGTGCATTTAGTTAATATCATTCATTGATTCCTTCATGATCAAAAGAGAAAAGAGCTGATGTTATGTACATTGTCCTTTTTAAATACATGAATTAAATTAAATAAGTGAAACATTGTATTTTTCATTAATTTATTGAATACATTTTGAATTAAGTGTTTCTGACAATGAAGAGCACCAGAGGTAGAGACAAGAGACAAAGATGCGGCACTCCATGCATGTTTTTTGATTGAATATTTTGAATGATGTATTATGAAGTTCTGGGCTCACACTGGTTCACACATGTAGAAATGAAGACAACATCCACAGCTGGGTCAAGCTTCAAACCTGATTCTTGCTTCCATGTTCTACCAGGGATCTGCCATGCACTTTTATTGAATTGAAAAAAAGCTCCACATTTATACAGATATACTTTCATGTGCTTAAATAAAACAGAGAAAGATAGTAATGTTTCATTTACAAAATGTGAAATAAATGAAATCACATTTTTTTTCACATTGAAAAAGACTACGGTCGAAACGTCTACCTGCCTGTCCTACATTAAAGATCACCTTATATTCAGAGTGTGCTGGTTTTTCTCCCTTTCAAATAAATGAAATCCACCATAATCCTTACAGGACATTCCTGTAATTTCATTGGCCTTTGCACACTTTCAAAAACACTAAATTTACTTCATAAACATTAGAGTTATACAAGTAATTATAAATAATCTTTTAGCAGAACATCATTGTAACTCCTTTTGGTTGTCTATTGACGTCCAGGACCGGGTCAGGCTGGACGTATAGTCTCAATGTCATATATCAACTAATTCTGGCTGTCATAGACGTCCAGATCAAGGCCTAGCAGAATATCTATTTGTAACTCATTTTGCTTAGACGTCCAGAGCCAGGCCAGGCTGGACATATATTCTCCATGTCATATATCAACTCATTCTGGCTGTCGTATTGACGTTCAGATCAAGGCCTAGCAGAACGTCTATTTGCAACTCATTTCGGTTGTCTATAGACATCCAGAACCAGGCCAGGCCAGACGTATAGTCTCAATGTCATATATCAACTAATTCTGGATGTCGTATAGACGTTCAGATCAAGGCCTAGCAGAACGTCTATTTGCAACTCATTTTGGTTGTCTATAGACATCCAGAACCAGGCCAGGCCAGACGTATAGTCTCAATGTCATATATCAACTAATTCTGGTTGTCATATTGACGTTCAGATCAAGGCCTATCAGAACGTCTATTTGCAACTCATTTTGGTTGTCTATAGACATCCAGAACTGGGCCAGGCTGGACGTATAGTCTCAATGTCATATATCAACTAATTCTGGATGTCGTATAGACGTTCAGATGAAGGCCTATCAGGACGTCTATTTGCAACTCATTTTGGTTGTCTATAGACGTCCCCAACAGGGCCAGACTTGACATATAGTCTCAGTGTCATATATCAACTAATTCTGGCTGTCATGTTGACGTTCAGATCAAGGCCTAGCAGAACGTCTATTTGCAACTCATTTTGGTTGTCTATAGACATCCAGAACTGGGCCAGGCTGGACGTATAGTCTCAATGTCATATATCAACTAATTCTGGACGTCGTATAGACGTTCAGATCAAGGCCTAGCAGAACGTCTATTTACAACTCAATTTGGTTGTCTATAGATGTCCAGTAGCGGGCCAGGCTGGACGTATTGTCTCAATGTCATTTATCAACTAATTCTGGATGTCGTATAGACGTTCAGATCAAGGCCTAGCAGGACGTCTATTTGCGACTCATTTTGGTTGTCTATAGACATCCAGAACTGGGCCAGGCCGGACGTATAGTCTCAATGTCATATATCAACTAATTCTGGCTGTCATATTTACGTCCAGATCAAGACCTGTCAAAACGTCTATTTGCAACTCAATTTGGTTGTCTATAGACATCCAGAACCGGGCCAGGCCGGACGTATAGTCTCAATGTCATATATCAACTAATTCTGGATGTCGTATAGACGTTCAGATCAAGGCCTAGCAGAACGTCTATTTACAACTCAATTTGGTTGTCTATAGATGTCCAGTAGCGGGCCAGGCTGGACGTATTGTCTCAATGTCATTTATCAACTAATTCTGGATGTCGTATAGACGTTCAGATCAGGGCCTAGCAGGACGTCTATTTGCAACTCATTTTGGTTGTCTATAGACGTCCCCAACAGGGCCAGACTTGACATATAGTCTCAGTGTCATATATCAACTAATTCTGGCTGTCATGTTGACGTTCAGATCAAGGCCTAGCAGAACGTCTATTTGCGACTCATTTTGGTTGTCTATAGACGTTCAGAACCGGGCCAGACGGGACGTATAGTCTCAATGTCATATATCAACTAATTCTGGCTGTCATGTTGACGTTCAGATCAAGGCCTAGCAGGATGTCTATTTGCGACTCATTTTGGTTGTCTATAGACGTCCTGAACCGGGCCAGGCTGGGCGTATTGTCTCAATGTCATATATCAACTAATTCTGGCTGTCATATAAACGTCCAGAACAAGGCATAGCAGAATGTCTATTTGCGACTCATTTTGGTTGTCTATAGACGTCCAGAACCGGGCCAGGGTGGACGTATTGTGTCAATGTCATATATCAACTAATTCTGGCTGTCATATAAACGTCCAGAACAAGGCATAGCAGAATGTCTATTTGCGACTCATTTTGGTTGTCTATAGACGTCCAGAACCGGGCCAGGGTGGACGTATTGTCTCAATGTCATTTATCAACTAATTCTGGCTGTCATATAGACGTCCAGATCATGGCCTGGACGGGCCGACGTGATTTCAACCTGTATTGGACGTCCATGGACGTTGCTTGCTCAGTGGGGAGTCCAACGCAGAAGGTTTGGTTGAAATCGGGCCGGTGGTTTTGGAGAAAATGACCAAAAACCAAACAGGCGATTTTAAAAAGACGACAGGTACGCGCCTGTCGTTTTTTTTTGACCAATTTTTTTTTTTTTTTGACCAAAAATTAAAATTTCAATCCAAACTCGGATATATCATCTGGGGGTCCGAGGGGAGTCCAACGCAGAAGGTTTGGTTGAAATCGGGCCGGTGGTTTTGGAGAAAATGACCAAAAACCAAACAGGCGATTTTAAAAAGACGACAGGTACGCGCCTGTCGTTTTTTTTTGACCAATTTTTTTTTTTTTTTTGACCAAAAATTAAAATTTCTCCAAATTTCTCCAAACTCGGATATATCATCTGGGGGTCCGAGGGGAGTCCAACGCAGAAGGTTTGGTTGAAATCGGGCCGGTGGTTTTGGAGAAAATGACCAAAAACCAAACAGGCGATTTTAAAAAGACGACAGGTACGCGCCTGTCGTTTTTTTTTGACCAATTTTTTTTTTTTTTTTGACCAAAAATTAAAATTTCTCCAAACTCGGATATATCATCTGGGGGTCCGAGGGGAGTCCAACGCAGAAGGTTTGGTTGAAATCGGGCC
This sequence comes from Trachurus trachurus, assembly GCF_905171665.1. Classification (NCBI taxonomy): domain Eukaryota; kingdom Metazoa; phylum Chordata; class Actinopteri; order Carangiformes; family Carangidae; genus Trachurus; species Trachurus trachurus. Next base: position 17,993 of record NW_028155148.1, on the reverse strand, counting down.
GGTGGTTTTGGAGAAAATGACCAAAAACCAAACAGGCGATTTTAAAAAGACGACAGGTACGCGCCTGTCGTTTTTTTTTGACCAATTTTTTTTTTTTTTTGACCAAAAATTAAAATTTCTCCAAACTCGATATATCATCTGGGGGTCCGAGGGGAGTCCAACGCAGAAGGTTTGGTTGAAATCGGGCCGGTGGTTTTGGAGAAAATGACCAAAAACCAAACAGGCGATTTTAAAAAGACGACAGGTACGCGCCTGTCGTTTTTTTTGACCAAATTTTTTTTTTTTTTTGACCAAAAATTAAAATTTCTCCAAACTCGGATATATCATCTGGGGGTCCGAGGGGAGTCCAACGCAGAAGGTTTGGTTGAAATCGGGCCGGTGGTTTTGGAGAAAATGACCAAAAACCAAACAGGCGATTTTAAAAAGACGACAGGTACGCGCCTGTCGTTTTTTTTTGACCAATTTTTTTTTTTTTTTTGACCAAAAATTAAAATTTCTCCAAACTCGGATATATCATCTGGGGGTCCGAGGGGAGTCCAACGCAGAAGGTTTGGTTGAAATCGGGCCGGTGGTTTTGGAGAAAATGACCAAAAACCAAACAGGCGATTTTAAAAAGACGACAGGTACGCGCCTGTCGTTTTTTTTTGACCAAATTTTTTTTTTTTTTTGACCAAAAATTAAAATTTCTCCAAACTCGGATATATCATCTGGGGGTCCGAGGGGAGTCCAACGCAGAAGGTTTGGTTGAAATCGGGCCGGTGGTTTTGGAGAAAATGACCAAAAACCAAACAGGCGATTTTAAAAAGACGACAGGTACGCGCCTGTCGTTTTTTTTTGACCAATTTTTTTTTTTTTTTTGACCAAAAATTAAAATTTCTCCAAACTCGGATATATCATCTGGGGGTCCGAGGGGAGTCCAACGCAGAAGGTTTGGTTGAAATCGGGCCGGTGGTTTTGGAGAAAATGACCAAAAACCAAACAGGCGATTTTAAAAAGACGACAGGTACGCGCCTGTCGTTTTTTTTGACCAATTTTTTTTTTTTTTTTGACCAAAATAATTTCAAATTTCTCCAAACTCGGATATATCATCTGGGGGTCCGAGGGGAGTCCAACGCAGAAGGTTTGGTTGAAATCGGGCCGGTGGTTTTGGAGAAAATGACCAAAAACCAAACAGGCGATTTTAAAAAGACGACAGGTACGCGCCTGTCGTTTTTTTTTGACCAAATTTTTTTTTTTTTTTGACCAAAAATTAAAATTTCTCCAAACTCGGATATATCATCTGGGGGTCCGAGGGGAGTCCAACGCAGAAGGTTTGGTTGAAATCGGGCCGGTGGTTTTGGAGAAAATGACCAAAAACCAAACAGGCGATTTTAAAAAGACGACAGGTACGCGCCTGTCGTTTTTTTTTGACCAATTTTTTTTTTTTTTTGACCAAAAATTAAAATTTCTCCAAACTCGGATATATCATCTGGGGGTCCGAGGGGAGTCCAACGCAGAAGGTTTGGTTGAAATCGGGCCGGTGGTTTTGGAGAAAATGACCAAAAACCAAACAGGCGATTTTAAAAAGACGACAGGTACGCGCCTGTCGTTTTTTTTGACCAAATTTTTTTTTTTTTTTGACCAAAAATTAAAATTTCTCCAAACTCGGATATATCATCTGGGGGTCCGAGGGGAGTCCAACGCAGAAGGTTTGGTTGAAATCGGGCCGGTGGTTTTGGAGAAAATGACCAAAAACCAAACAGGCGATTTTAAAAAGACGACAGGTACGCGCCTGTCGTTTTTTTTGACCAATTTTTTTTTTTTTTTTGACCAAAAATTAAAATTTCTCCAAACTCGGATATATCATCTGGGGGTCCGAGGGGAGTCCAACGCAGAAGGTTTGGTTGAAATCGGGCCGGTGGTTTTGGAGAAAATGACCAAAAACCAAACAGGCGATTTTAAAAAGACGACAGGTACGCGCCTGTCGTTTTTTTTTGACCAATTTTTTTTTTTTTTTGACCAAAAATTAAAATTTCTCCAAACTCGATATATCATCTGGGGGTCCGAGGGGAGTCCAACGCAGAAGGTTTGGTTGAAATCGGGCCGGTGGTTTTGGAGAAAATGACCAAAAACCAAACAGGCGATTTTAAAAAGACGACAGGTACGCGCCTGTCGTTTTTTTTGACCAATTTTTTTTTTTTTTTGACCAAAAATTAAAATTTCTCCAAACTCGGATATATCATCTGGGGGTCCGAGGGGAGTCCAACGCAGAAGGTTTGGTTGAAATCGGGCCGGTGGTTTTGGAGAAAATGACCAAAAACCAAACAGGCGATTTTAAAAAGACGACAGGTACGCGCCTGTCGTTTTTTTTTGACCAATTTTTTTTTTTTTTTGACCAAAAATTAAAATTTCTCCAAACTCGGATATATCATCTGGGGGTCCGAGGGGAGTCCAACGCAGAAGGTTTGGTTGAAATCGGGCCGGTGGTTTTGGAGAAAATGACCAAAAACCAAACAGGCGATTTTAAAAAGACGACAGGTACGCGCCTGTCGTTTTTTTTGACCAAATTTTTTTTTTTTTTTGACCAAAAATTAAAATTTCTCCAAATTCTCCAAACTCGGATATATCATCTGGGGGTCCGAGGGGAGTCCAACGCAGAAGGTTTGGTTGAAATCGGGCCGGTGGTTTTGGAGAAAATGACCAAAAACCAAACAGGCGATTTTAAAAAGACGACAGGTACGCGCCTGTCGTTTTTTTTTGACCAAATTTTTTTTTTTTTTTGACCAAAAATTAAAATTTCTCCAAACTCGGATATATCATCTGGGGGTCCGAGGGGAGTCCAACGCAGAAGGTTTGGTTGAAATCGGGCCGGTGGTTTTGGAGAAAATGACCAAAAACCAAACAGGCGATTTTAAAAAGACGACAGGTACGCGCCTGTCGTTTTTTTTTGACCAATTTTTTTTTTTTTTTTGACCAAAAATTAAAATTTCTCCAAACTCGGATATATCATCTGGGGGTCCGAGGGGAGTCCAACGCAGAAGGTTTGGTTGAAATCGGGCCGGTGGTTTTGGAGAAAATGACCAAAAACCAAACAGGCGATTTTAAAAAGACGACAGGTACGCGCCTGTCGTTTTTTTTTGACCAATTTTTTTTTTTTTTTTGACCAAAAATTAAAATTTCTCCAAACTCGGATATATCATCTGGGGGTCCGAGGGGAGTCCAACGCAGAAGGTTTGGTTGAAATCGGGCCGGTGGTTTTGGAGAAAATGACCAAAAACCAAACAGGCGATTTTAAAAAGACGACAGGTACGCGCCTGTCGTTTTTTTTTGACCAATTTTTTTTTTTTTTTTGACCAAAAATTAAAATTTCTCCAAACTCGGATATATCATCTGGGGGTCCGAGGGGAGTCCAACGCAGAAGGTTTGGTTGAAATCGGGCCGGTGGTTTTGGAGAAAATGACCAAAAACCAAACAGGCGATTTTAAAAAGACGACAGGTACGCGCCTGTCGTTTTTTTTTGACCAATTTTTTTTTTTTTTTTGACCAAAAATTAAAATTTCTCCAAACTCGGATATATCATCTGGGGGTCCGAGGGGAGTCCAACGCAGAAGGTTTGGTTGAAATCGGGCCGGTGGTTTTGGAGAAAATGACCAAAAACCAAACAGGCGATTTTAAAAAGACGACAGGTACGCGCCTGTCGTTTTTTTTGACCAATTTTTTTTTTTTTTTTGACCAAAAATTAAAATTTCTCCAAACTCGGATATATCATCTGGGGGTCCGAGGGGAGTCCAACGCAGAAGGTTTGGTTGAAATCGGGCCGGTGGTTTTGGAGAAAATGACCAAAAACCAAACAGGCGATTTTAAAAAGACGACAGGTACGCGCCTGTCGTTTTTTTTTGACCAATTTTTTTTTTTTTTTTGACCAAAAATTAAAATTTCTCCAAACTCGGATATATCATCTGGGGGTCCGAGGGGAGTCCAACGCAGAAGGTTTGGTTGAAATCGGGCCGGTGGTTTTGGAGAAAATGACCAAAAACCAAACAGGCGATTTTAAAAAGACGACAGGTACGCGCCTGTCGTTTTTTTTTGACCAATTTTTTTTTTTTTTTTGACCAAAAATTAAAATTTCTCCAAACTCGGATATATCATCTGGGGGTCCGAGGGGAGTCCAACGCAGAAGGTTTGGTTGAAATCGGGCCGGTGGTTTTGGAGAAAATGACCAAAAACCAAACAGGCGATTTTAAAAAGACGACAGGTACGCGCCTGTCGTTTTTTTTTGACCAATTTTTTTTTTTTTTTTGACCAAAAATTAAAATTTCTCCAAACTCGGATATATCATCTGGGGGTCCGAGGGGAGTCCAACGCAGAAGGTTTGGTTGAAATCGGGCCGGTGGTTTTGGAGAAAATGACCAAAAACCAAACAGGCGATTTTAAAAAGACGACAGGTACGCGCCTGTCGTTTTTTTTGACCAAATTTTTTTTTTTTTTTGACCAAAAATTAAAATTTCTCCAAATTTCTCCAAACTCGGATATATCATCTGGGGGTCCGAGGGGAGTCCAACGCAGAAGGTTTGGTTGAAATCGGGCCGGTGGTTTTGGAGAAAATGACCAAAAACCAAACAGGCGATTTTAAAAAGACGACAGGTACGCGCCTGTCGTTTTTTTTTGACCAATTTTTTTTTTTTTTTTGACCAAAAATTAAAATTTCTCCAAACTCGGATATATCATCTGGGGGTCCGAGGGGAGTCCAACGCAGAAGGTTTGGTTGAAATCGGGCCGGTGGTTTTGGAGAAAATGACCAAAAACCAAACAGGCGATTTTAAAAAGACGACAGGTACGCGCCTGTCGTTTTTTTTTGACCAATTTTTTTTTTTTTTTGACCAAAAATTAAAATTTCTCCAAACTCGGATATATCATCTGGGGGTCCGAGGGGAGTCCAACGCAGAAGGTTTGGTTGAAATCGGGCCGGTGGTTTTGGAGAAAATGACCAAAAACCAAACAGGCGATTTTAAAAAGACGACAGGTACGCGCCTGTCGTTTTTTTTTGACCAATTTTTTTTTTTTTTTTGACCAAAAATTAAAATTTCTCCAAACTCGGATATATCATCTGGGGGTCCGAGGGGAGTCCAACGCAGAAGGTTTGGTTGAAATCGGGCCGGTGGTTTTGGAGAAAATGACCAAAAACCAAACAGGCGATTTTAAAAAGACGACAGGTACGCGCCTGTCGTTTTTTTTGACCAATTTTTTTTTTTTTTTGACCAAAAATTAAAATTTCTCCAAACTCGGATATATCATCTGGGGGTCCGAGGGGAGTCCAACGCAGAAGGTTTGGTTGAAATCGGGCCGGTGGTTTTGGAGAAAATGACCAAAAACCAAACAGGCGATTTTAAAAAGACGACAGGTACGCGCCTGTCGTTTTTTTTGACCAATTTTTTTTTTTTTTTTGACCAAAAATTAAAATTTCTCCAAACTCGGATATATCATCTGGGGGTCCGAGGGGAGTCCAACGCAGAAGGTTTGGTTGAAATCGGGCCGGTGGTTTTGGAGAAAATGACCAAAAACCAAACAGGCGATTTTAAAAAGACGACAGGTACGCGCCTGTCGTTTTTTTTGACCAATTTTTTTTTTTTTTTTGACCAAAAATTAAAATTTCTCCAAACTCGGATATATCATCTGGGGGTCCGAGGGGAGTCCAACGCAGAAGGTTTGGTTGAAATCGGGCCGGTGGTTTTGGAGAAAATGACCAAAAACCAAACAGGCGATTTTAAAAAGACGACAGGTACGCGCCTGTCGTTTTTTTTGACCAATTTTTTTTTTTTTTTTGACCAAAAATTAAAATTTCTCCAAACTCGGATATATCATCTGGGGGTCCGAGGGGAGTCCAACGCAGAAGGTTTGGTTGAAATCGGGCCGGTGGTTTTGGAGAAAATGACCAAAAACCAAACAGGCGATTTTAAAAAGACGACAGGTACGCGCCTGTCGTTTTTTTTTGACCAATTTTTTTTTTTTTTTTGACCAAAAATTAAAATTTCTCCAATTCTCCAAACTCGGATATATCATCTGGGGGTCCGAGGGGAGTCCAACGCAGAAGGTTTGGTTGAAATCGGGCCGGTGGTTTTGGAGAAAATGACCAAAAACCAAACAGGCGATTTTAAAAAGACGACAGGTACGCGCCTGTCGTTTTTTTTGACCAATTTTTTTTTTTTTTTTGACCAAAAATTAAAATTTCTCCAAACTCGGATATATCATCTGGGGGTCCGAGGGGAGTCCAACGCAGAAGGTTTGGTTGAAATCGGGCCGGTGGTTTTGGAGAAAATGACCAAAAACCAAACAGGCGATTTTAAAAAGACGACAGGTACGCGCCTGTCGTTTTTTTTGACCAATTTTTTTTTTTTTTTTGACCAAAAATTAAAATTTCTCCAAACTCGGATATATCATCTGGGGGTCCGAGGGGAGTCCAACGCAGAAGGTTTGGTTGAAATCGGGCCGGTGGTTTTGGAGAAAATGACCAAAAACCAAACAGGCGATTTTAAAAAGACGACAGGTACGCGCCTGTCGTTTTTTTTTGACCAATTTTTTTTTTTTTTTTGACCAAAAATTAAAATTTCTCCAAACTCGGATATATCATCTGGGGGTCCGAGGGGAGTCCAACGCAGAAGGTTTGGTTGAAATCGGGCCGGTGGTTTTGGAGAAAATGACCAAAAACCAAACAGGCGATTTTAAAAAGACGACAGGTACGCGCCTGTCGTTTTTTTTGACCAATTTTTTTTTTTTTTTTGACCAAAAATTAAAATTTCTCCAAATTCTCCAAACTCGGATATATCATCTGGGGGTCCGAGGGGAGTCCAACGCAGAAGGTTTGGTTGAAATCGGGCCGGTGGTTTTGGAGAAAATGACCAAAAACCAAACAGGCGATTTTAAAAAGACGACAGGTACGCGCCTGTCGTTTTTTTGACCAATTTTTTTTTTTTTTTTGACCAAAAATTAAAATTTCTCCAAACTCGGATATATCATCTGGGGGTCCGAGGGGAGTCCAACGCAGAAGGTTTGGTTGAAATCGGGCCGGTGGTTTTGGAGAAAATGACCAAAAACCAAACAGGCGATTTTAAAAAGACGACAGGTACGCGCCTGTCGTTTTTTTTGACCAATTTTTTTTTTTTTTTGACCAAAAATTAAAATTTCTCCAAACTCGGATATATCATCTGGGGGTCCGAGGGGAGTCCAACGCAGAAGGTTTGGTTGAAATCGGGCCGGTGGTTTTGGAGAAAATGACCAAAAACCAAACAGGCGATTTTAAAAAGACGACAGGTACGCGCCTGTCGTTTTTTTTGACCAATTTTTTTTTTTTTTTGACCAAAAATTAAAATTTCTCCAAATTTCTCCAAACTCGGATATATCATCTGGGGGTCCGAGGGGAGTCCAACGCAGAAGGTTTGGTTGAAATCGGGCCGGTGGTTTTGGAGAAAATGACCAAAAACCAAACAGGCGATTTTAAAAAGACGACAGGTACGCGCCTGTCGTTTTTTTTTGACCAAATTTTTTTTTTTTTTTGACCAAAAATTAAAATTTCTCCAAACTCGGATATATCATCTGGGGGTCCGAGGGGAGTCCAACGCAGAAGGTTTGGTTGAAATCGGGCCGGTGGTTTTGGAGAAAATGACCAAAAACCAAACAGGCGATTTTAAAAAGACGACAGGTACGCGCCTGTCGTTTTTTTTTGACCAATTTTTTTTTTTTTTTTGACCAAAAATTAAAATTTCTCCAAACTCGGATATATCATCTGGGGGTCCGAGGGGAGTCCAACGCAGAAGGTTTGGTTGAAATCGGGCCGGTGGTTTTGGAGAAAATGACCAAAAACCAAACAGGCGATTTTAAAAAGACGACAGGTACGCGCCTGTCGTTTTTTTTTGACCAAATTTTTTTTTTTTTTTGACCAAAAATTAAAATTTCTCCAATTTCTCCAAACTCGGATATATCATCTGGGGGTCCGAGGGGAGTCCAACGCAGAAGGTTTGGTTGAAATCGGGCCGGTGGTTTTGGAGAAAATGACCAAAAACCAAACAGGCGATTTTAAAAAGACGACAGGTACGCGCCTGTCGTTTTTTTTGACCAAATTTTTTTTTTTTTTTGACCAAAAATTAAAATTTCTCCAAACTCGGATATATCATCTGGGGGTCCGAGGGGAGTCCAACGCAGAAGGTTTGGTTGAAATCGGGCCGGTGGTTTTGGAGAAAATGACCAAAAACCAAACAGGCGATTTTAAAAAGACGACAGGTACGCGCCTGTCGTTTTTTTTTGACCAATTTTTTTTTTTTTTTTGACCAAAAATTAAAATTTCTCCAAACTCGGATATATCATCTGGGGGTCCGAGGGGAGTCCAACGCAGAAGGTTTGGTTGAAATCGGGCCGGTGGTTTTGGAGAAAATGACCAAAAACCAAACAGGCGATTTTAAAAAGACGACAGGTACGCGCCTGTCGTTTTTTTTGACCAATTTTTTTTTTTTTTTTGACCAAAAATTAAAATTTCTCCAAACTCGGATATATCATCTGGGGGTCCGAGGGGAGTCCAACGCAGAAGGTTTGGTTGAAATCGGGCCGGTGGTTTTGGAGAAAATGACCAAAAACCAAACAGGCGATTTTAAAAAGACGACAGGTACGCGCCTGTCGTTTTTTTTTGACCAATTTTTTTTTTTTTTTGACCAAAAATTAAAATTTCTCCAAACTCGGATATATCATCTGGGGGTCCGAGGGGAGTCCAACGCAGAAGGTTTGGTTGAAATCGGGCCGGTGGTTTTGGAGAAAATGACCAAAAACCAAACAGGCGATTTTAAAAAGACGACAGGTACGCGCCTGTCGTTTTTTTTTGACCAATTTTTTTTTTTTTTTTGACCAAAAATTAAAATTTCTCCAAACTCGGATATATCATCTGGGGGTCCGAGGGGAGTCCAACGCAGAAGGTTTGGTTGAAATCGGGCCGGTGGTTTTGGAGAAAATGACCAAAAACCAAACAGGCGATTTTAAAAAGACGACAGGTACGCGCCTGTCGTTTTTTTTTGACCAATTTTTTTTTTTTTTTTGACCAAAAATTAAAATTTCTCCAAACTCGGATATATCATCTGGGGGTCCGAGGGGAGTCCAACGCAGAAGGTTTGGTTGAAATCGGGCCGGTGGTTTTGGAGAAAATGACCAAAAACCAAACAGGCGATTTTAAAAAGACGACAGGTACGCGCCTGTCGTTTTTTTTTGACCAATTTTTTTTTTTTTTTGACCAAAAATTAAAATTTCTCCAAACTCGGATATATCATCTGGGGGTCCGAGGGGAGTCCAACGCAGAAGGTTTGGTTGAAATCGGGCCGGTGGTTTTGGAGAAAATGACCAAAAACCAAACAGGCGATTTTAAAAAGACGACAGGTACGCGCCTGTCGTTTTTTTTGACCAATTTTTTTTTTTTTTTGACCAAAATTAAATTTCTCCAAATTTCTCCAAACTCGGATATATCATCTGGGGGTCCGAGGGGAGTCCAACGCAGAAGGTTTGGTTGAAATCGGGCCGGTGGTTTTGGAGAAAATGACCAAAAACCAAACAGGCGATTTTAAAAAGACGACAGGTACGCGCCTGTCGTTTTTTTTGACCAAATTTTTTTTTTTTTTTGACCAAAATAATTTCAAATTTCTCCAAACTCGGATATATCATCTGGGGGTCCGAGGGGAGTCCAACGCAGAAGGTTTGGTTGAAATCGGGCCGGTGGTTTTGGAGAAAATGACCAAAAACCAAACAGGCGATTTTAAAAAGACGACAGGTACGCGCCTGTCGTTTTTTTTTGACCAAATTTTTTTTTTTTTTTGACCAAAAATTAAAATTTCTCCAAACTCGGATATATCATCTGGGGGTCCGAGGGGAGTCCAACGCAGAAGGTTTGGTTGAAATCGGGCCGGTGGTTTTGGAGAAAATGACCAAAAACCAAACAGGCGATTTTAAAAAGACGACAGGTACGCGCCTGTCGTTTTTTTTTGACCAATTTTTTTTTTTTTTTGACCAAAAATTAAAATTTCTCCAAACTCGGATATATCATCTGGGGGTCCGAGGGGAGTCCAACGCAGAAGGTTTGGTTGAAATCGGGCCGGTGGTTTTGGAGAAAATGACCAAAAACCAAACAGGCGATTTTAAAAAGACGACAGGTACGCGCCTGTCGTTTTTTTTTGACCAAATTTTTTTTTTTTTTTGACCAAAAATTAAAATTTCTCCAAACTCGGATATATCATCTGGGGGTCCGAGGGGAGTCCAACGCAGAAGGTTTGGTTGAAATCGGGCCGGTGGTTTTGGAGAAAATGACCAAAAACCAAACAGGCGATTTTAAAAAGACGACAGGTACGCGCCTGTCGTTTTTTTTGACCAAATTTTTTTTTTTTTTTGACCAAAAATTAAAATTTCTCCAAACTCGGATATATCATCTGGGGGTCCGAGGGGAGTCCAACGCAGAAGGTTTGGTTGAAATCGGGCCGGTGGTTTTGGAGAAAATGACCAAAAACCAAACAGGCGATTTTAAAAAGACGACAGGTACGCGCCTGTCGTTTTTTTTTGACCAAATTTTTTTTTTTTTTTGACCAAAAATTAAAATTTCTCCAAACTCGGATATATCATCTGGGGGTCCGAGGGGAGTCCAACGCAGAAGGTTTGGTTGAAATCGGGCCGGTGGTTTTGGAGAAAATGACCAAAAACCAAACAGGCGATTTTAAAAAGACGACAGGTACGCGCCTGTCGTTTTTTTTTGACCAATTTTTTTTTTTTTTTTGACCAAAAATTAAAATTTCTCCAAACTCGGATATATCATCTGGGGGTCCGAGGGGAGTCCAACGCAGAAGGTTTGGTTGAAATCGGGCCGGTGGTTTTGGAGAAAATGACCAAAAACCAAACAGGCGATTTTAAAAAGACGACAGGTACGCGCCTGTCGTTTTTTTTGACCAAATTTTTTTTTTTTTTTGACCAAAAATTAAAATTTCTCCAAACTCGGATATATCATCTGGGGGTCCGAGGGGAGTCCAACGCAGAAGGTTTGGTTGAAATCGGGCCGGTGGTTTTGGAGAAAATGACCAAAAACCAAACAGGCGATTTTAAAAAGACGACAGGTACGCGCCTGTCGTTTTTTTTGACCAAATTTTTTTTTTTTTTTGACCAAAAATTAAATTTCTCCAAATTTCTCCAAACTCGGATATATCATCTGGGGGTCCGAGGGGAGTCCAACGCAGAAGGTTTGGTTGAAATCGGGCCGGTGGTTTTGGAGAAAATGACCAAAAACCAAACAGGCGATTTTAAAAAGACGACAGGTACGCGCCTGTCGTTTTTTTTGACCAAATTTTTTTTTTTTTTTGACCAAAAATTAAAATTTCTCCAAATTTCTCCAAACTCGGATATATCATCTGGGGGTCCGAGGGGAGTCCAACGCAGAAGGTTTGGTTGAAATCGGGCCGGTGGTTTTGGAGAAAATGACCAAAAACCAAACAGGCGATTTTAAAAAGACGACAGGTACGCGCCTGTCGTTTTTTTTTGACCAAATTTTTTTTTTTTTTTTGACCAAAAATTAAAATTTCTCCAAACTCGGATATATCATCTGGGGGTCCGAGGGGAGTCCAACGCAGAAGGTTTGGTTGAAATCGGGCCGGTGGTTTTGGAGAAAATGACCAAAAACCAAACAGGCGATTTTAAAAAGACGACAGGTACGCGCCTGTCGTTTTTTTTTGACCAATTTTTTTTTTTTTTTGACCAAAAATTAAAATTTCTCCAAACTCGGATATATCATCTGGGGGTCCGAGGGGAGTCCAACGCAGAAGGTTTGGTTGAAATCGGGCCGGTGGTTTTGGAGAAAATGACCAAAAACCAAACAGGCGATTTTAAAAAGACGACAGGTACGCGCCTGTCGTTTTTTTTGACCAATTTTTTTTTTTTTTTGACCAAAAATTAAAATTTCTCCAAACTCGGATATATCATCTGGGGGTCCGAGGGGAGTCCAACGCAGAAGGTTTGGTTGAAATCGGGCCGGTGGTTTTGGAGAAAATGACCAAAAACCAAACAGGCGATTTTAAAAAGACGACAGGTACGCGCCTGTCGTTTTTTTTGACCAATTTTTTTTTTTTTTTGACCAAAAATTAAAATTTCTCCAAACTCGGATATATCATCTGGGGGTCCGAGGGGAGTCCAACGCAGAAGGTTTGGTTGAAATCGGGCCGGTGGTTTTGGAGAAAATGACCAAAAACCAAACAGGCGATTTTAAAAAGACGACAGGTACGCGCCTGTCGTTTTTTTTTGACCAAATTTTTTTTTTTTTTTGACCAAAAATTAAAATTTCTCCAAACTCGGATATATCATCTGGGGGTCCGAGGGGAGTCCAACGCAGAAGGTTTGGTTGAAATCGGGCCGGTGGTTTTGGAGAAAATGACCAAAAACCAAACAGGCGATTTTAAAAAGACGACAGGTACGCGCCTGTCGTTTTTTTTTGACCAATTTTTTTTTTTTTTTGACCAAAAATTAAAATTTCTCCAAACTCGGATATATCATCTGGGGGTCCGAGGGGAGTCCAACGCAGAAGGTTTGGTTGAAATCGGGCCGGTGGTTTTGGAGAAAATGACCAAAAACCAAACAGGCGATTTTAAAAAGACGACAGGTACGCGCCTGTCGTTTTTTTTTGACCAATTTTTTTTTTTTTTTTGACCAAAAATTAAAATTTCTCCAAACTCGGATATATCATCTGGGGGTCCGAGGGGAGTCCAACGCAGAAGGTTTGGTTGAAATCGGGCCGGTGGTTTTGGAGAAAATGACCAAAAACCAAACAGGCGATTTTAAAAAGACGACAGGTACGCGCCTGTCGTTTTTTTTGACCAATTTTTTTTTTTTTTTTGACCAAAAATTAAAATTTCTCCAAACTCGGATATATCATCTGGGGGTCCGAGGGGAGTCCAACGCAGAAGGTTTGGTTGAAATCGGGCCGGTGGTTTTGGAGAAAATGACCAAAAACCAAACAGGCGATTTTAAAAAGACGACAGGTACGCGCCTGTCGTTTTTTTTTGACCAATTTTTTTTTTTTTTTGACCAAAAATTAAAATTTCTCCAAACTCGGATATATCATCTGGGGGTCCGAGGGGAGTCCAACGCAGAAGGTTTGGTTGAAATCGGGCCGGTGGTTTTGGAGAAAATGACCAAAAACCAAACAGGCGATTTTAAAAAGACGACAGGTACGCGCCTGTCGTTTTTTTTTGACCAATTTTTTTTTTTTTTTGACCAAAAATTAAAATTTCTCCAAACTCGGATATATCATCTGGGGGTCCGAGGGGAGTCCAACGCAGAAGGTTTGGTTGAAATCGGGCCGGTGGTTTTGGAGAAAATGACCAAAAACCAAACAGGCGATTTTAAAAAGACGACAGGTACGCGCCTGTCGTTTTTTTTTGACCAATTTTTTTTTTTTTTTGACCAAAAATTAAAATTTCTCCAAACTCGGATATATCATCTGGGGGTCCGAGGGGAGTCCAACGCAGAAGGTTTGGTTGAAATCGGGCCGGTGGTTTTGGAGAAAATGACCAAAAACCAAACAGGCGATTTTAAAAAGACGACAGGTACGCGCCTGTCGTTTTTTTTGACCAATTTTTTTTTTTTTTTGACCAAAAATTAAAATTTCTCCAAATTTCTCCAAACTCGGATATATCATCTGGGGGTCCGAGGGGAGTCCAACGCAGAAGGTTTGGTTGAAATCGGGCCGGTGGTTTTGGAGAAAATGACCAAAAACCAAACAGGCGATTTTAAAAAGACGACAGGTACGCGCCTGTCGTTTTTTTTGACCAATTTTTTTTTTTTTTTGACCAAAAATTAAAATTTCTCCAAACTCGGATATATCATCTGGGGGTCCGAGGGGAGTCCAACGCAGAAGGTTTGGTTGAAATCGGGCCGGTGGTTTTGGAGAAAATGACCAAAAACCAAACAGGCGATTTTAAAAAGACGACAGGTACGCGCCTGTCGTTTTTTTTGACCAATTTTTTTTTTTTTTTGACCAAAATTAAATTTCTCAAATTTCTCCAAACTCGGATATATCATCTGGGGGTCCGAGGGGAGTCCAACGCAGAAGGTTTGGTTGAAATCGGGCCGGTGGTTTTGGAGAAAATGACCAAAAACCAAACAGGCGATTTTAAAAAGACGACAGGTACGCGCCTGTCGTTTTTTTTGACCAAATTTTTTTTTTTTTTTGACCAAAAATTAAAATTTCTCCAAACTCGGATATATCATCTGGGGGTCCGAGGGGAGTCCAACGCAGAAGGTTTGGTTGAAATCGGGCCGGTGGTTTTGGAGAAAATGACCAAAAACCAAACAGGCGATTTTAAAAAGACGACAGGTACGCGCCTGTCGTTTTTTTTGACCAATTTTTTTTTTTTTTTGACCAAAAATTAAAATTTCTCCAAACTCGGATATATCATCTGGGGGTCCGAGGGGAGTCCAACGCAGAAGGTTTGGTTGAAATCGGGCCGGTGGTTTTGGAGAAAATGACCAAAAACCAAACAGGCGATTTTAAAAAGACGACAGGTACGCGCCTGTCGTTTTTTTTTGACCAATTTTTTTTTTTTTTTGACCAAAAATTAAAATTTCTCCAAACTCGGATATATCATCTGGGGGTCCGAGGGGAGTCCAACGCAGAAGGTTTGGTTGAAATCGGGCCGGTGGTTTTGGAGAAAATGACCAAAAACCAAACAGGCGATTTTAAAAAGACGACAGGTACGCGCCTGTCGTTTTTTTTGACCAATTTTTTTTTTTTTTTGACCAAAAATTAAAATTTCTCCAAACTCGGATATATCATCTGGGGGTCCGAGGGGAGTCCAACGCAGAAGGTTTGGTTGAAATCGGGCCGGTGGTTTTGGAGAAAATGACCAAAAACCAAACAGGCGATTTTAAAAAGACGACAGGTACGCGCCTGTCGTTTTTTTTGACCAAATTTTTTTTTTTTTTTGACCAAAAATTAAAATTTCTCCAAACTCGGATATATCATCTGGGGGTCCGAGGGGAGTCCAACGCAGAAGGTTTGGTTGAAATCGGGCCGGTGGTTTTGGAGAAAATGACCAAAAACCAAACAGGCGATTTTAAAAAGACGACAGGTACGCGCCTGTCGTTTTTTTTGACCAATTTTTTTTTTTTTTTTGACCAAAAATTAAAATTTCTCCAAACTCGGATATATCATCTGGGGGTCCGAGGGGAGTCCAACGCAGAAGGTTTGGTTGAAATCGGGCCGGTGGTTTTGGAGAAAATGACCAAAAACCAAACAGGCGATTTTAAAAAGACGACAGGTACGCGCCTGTCGTTTTTTTTGACCAATTTTTTTTTTTTTTTTGACCAAAAATTAAAATTTCTCCAAACTCGGATATATCATCTGGGGGTCCGAGGGGAGTCCAACGCAGAAGGTTTGGTTGAAATCGGGCCGGTGGTTTTGGAGAAAATGACCAAAAACCAAACAGGCGATTTTAAAAAGACGACAGGTACGCGCCTGTCGTTTTTTTTTGACCAATTTTTTTTTTTTTTTTGACCAAAAATTAAAATTTCTCCAAACTCGGATATATCATCTGGGGGTCCGAGGGGAGTCCAACGCAGAAGGTTTGGTTGAAATCGGGCCGGTGGTTTTGGAGAAAATGACCAAAAACCAAACAGGCGATTTTAAAAAGACGACAGGTACGCGCCTGTCGTTTTTTTTTGACCAATTTTTTTTTTTTTTTGACCAAAAATTAAAATTTCTCCAAACTCGGATATATCATCTGGGGGTCCGAGGGGAGTCCAACGCAGAAGGTTTGGTTGAAATCGGGCCGGTGGTTTTGGAGAAAATGACCAAAAACCAAACAGGCGATTTTAAAAAGACGACAGGTACGCGCCTGTCGTTTTTTTTGACCAAATTTTTTTTTTTTTTTGACCAAAAATTAAAATTTCTCCAAACTCGGATATATCATCTGGGGGTCCGAGGGGAGTCCAACGCAGAAGGTTTGGTTGAAATCGGGCCGGTGGTTTTGGAGAAAATGACCAAAAACCAAACAGGCGATTTTAAAAAGACGACAGGTACGCGCCTGTCGTTTTTTTTGACCAATTTTTTTTTTTTTTTGACCAAAAATTAAAATTTCTCCAAACTCGGATATATCATCTGGGGGTCCGAGGGGAGTCCAACGCAGAAGGTTTGGTTGAAATCGGGCCGGTGGTTTTGGAGAAAATGACCAAAAACCAAACAGGCGATTTTAAAAAGACGACAGGTACGCGCCTGTCGTTTTTTTTGACCAATTTTTTTTTTTTTTTTGACCAAAAATTAAAATTTCTCCAAACTCGGATATATCATCTGGGGGTCCGAGGGGAGTCCAACGCAGAAGGTTTGGTTGAAATCGGGCCGGTGGTTTTGGAGAAAATGACCAAAAACCAAACAGGCGATTTTAAAAAGACGACAGGTACGCGCCTGTCGTTTTTTTTGACCAATTTTTTTTTTTTTTTGACCAAAAATTAAAATTTCTCCAAACTCGGATATATCATCTGGGGGTCCGAGGGGAGTCCAACGCAGAAGGTTTGGTTGAAATCGGGCCGGTGGTTTTGGAGAAAATGACCAAAAACCAAACAGGCGATTTTAAAAAGACGACAGGTACGCGCCTGTCGTTTTTTTTTGACCAATTTTTTTTTTTTTTTTGACCAAAAATTAAAATTTCTCCAAACTCGGATATATCATCTGGGGGTCCGAGGGGAGTCCAACGCAGAAGGTTTGGTTGAAATCGGGCCGGTGGTTTTGGAGAAAATGACCAAAAACCAAACAGGCGATTTTAAAAAGACGACAGGTACGCGCCTGTCGTTTTTTTTGACCAATTTTTTTTTTTTTTTGACCAAAAATTAAAATTTCTCCAAACTCGGATATATCATCTGGGGGTCCGAGGGGAGTCCAACGCAGAAGGTTTGGTTGAAATCGGGCCGGTGGTTTTGGAGAAAATGACCAAAAACCAAACAGGCGATTTTAAAAAGACGACAGGTACGCGCCTGTCGTTTTTTTTTGACCAATTTTTTTTTTTTTTTTTACCAAAAAATAAAATTTCTCCAAACTCGGATATATCATCTGGGGGTCCGAGGGGAGTCCAACGCAGAAGGTTTGGTTGAAATCGGGCCGGTGGTTTTGGAGAAAATGACCAAAAACCAAACAGGCGATTTTAAAAAGACGACAGGTACGCGCCTGTCGTTTTTTTTGACCAATTTTTTTTTTTTTGACCAAAAATTAAAATTTCTCCAAACTCGGATATATCATCTGGGGGTCCGAGGGGAGTCCAACGCAGAAGGTTTGGTTGAAATCGGGCCGGTGGTTTTGGAGAAAATGACCAAAAACCAAACAGGCGATTTTAAAAAGACGACAGGTACGCGCCTGTCGTTTTTTTTGACCAATTTTTTTTTTTTTTTTGACCAAAAATTAAAATTTCTCCAAACTCGGATATATCATCTGGGGGTCCGAGGGGAGTCCAACGCAGAAGGTTTGGTTGAAATCGGGCCGGTGGTTTTGGAGAAAATGACCAAAAACCAAACAGGCGATTTTAAAAAGACGACAGGTACGCGCCTGTCGTTTTTTTTTGACCAAATTTTTTTTTTTTTTTGACCAAAAATTAAAATTTCTCCAAACTCGGATATATCATCTGGGGGTCCGAGGGGAGTCCAACGCAGAAGGTTTGGTTGAAATCGGGCCGGTGGTTTTGGAGAAAATGACCAAAAACCAAACAGGCGATTTTAAAAAGACGACAGGTACGCGCCTGTCGTTTTTTTTTGACCAATTTTTTTTTTTTTTTGACCAAAAATTAAAATTTCTCCAAACTCGGATATATCATCTGGGGGTCCGAGGGGAGTCCAACGCAGAAGGTTTGGTTGAAATCGGGCCGGTGGTTTTGGAGAAAATGACCAAAAACCAAACAGGCGATTTTAAAAAGACGACAGGTACGCGCCTGTCGTTTTTTTTTGACCAAATTTTTTTTTTTTTTTGACCAAAA